>NW_026453366.1:0-92053 GCF_025200985.1 Drosophila gunungcola
GCCACCGCCGCCTGGCTTTCTTTATTGTTCCGCATATACTGACAACATGTGACAGCGACAGAGCCTATTTCCCCATCTCCCCATCCCCCCAACCACCATTTTTCCATTTCTCTTTTTTTCCTGGAATTCCCCCAATTTCCCCCCCACCCCTTTAAACGAAAGGGGACGCATTTTGTCTATTAATTTCGCAAGAAGACTTTAAATTTCTGTGTGATGTTTTGCATGTTTGACACCGAAACGGGAGAGGGGGAAAACGAGGAGAAAGCGGCGAGCAGAAGGCAAAATGGAGCCAAAAGGCGAACAATAAACAAATTGGCCAAAGGGCGAACGGCAACAACAGCAATCAACAGCCGTGGCAATAACATACCAGTTTCGATCTAGAGCGAAATCGGATATGCCCTGACTTTGGGTGCATAATATATTGTATGTGGTCCAGACAGGTGATAAAGTCGAAAGCTCCTCAATATATTATGTTCATCAAATATATTATATTCATTAGATATTCACAATTTGTGTGTACTCAAAACTATAATTCGGTTGTTTTTTAGTCAGAGGGTTTCCTACTTTTTAAAGAAATTTCAAATTAAGCTGTTTTAAGCAAGTATAATTCTGTCTAGTTTCCCATTTCATAAAAAGGCATTAAAAGGCTTTCTTTCAGAACTATATATATATAAATATACCACTAATCATATCTTAAAGGAATTTAAAATTCTTTGAATTTTAAAATATTTTTATAAAAATATATGTATCCCAATTCATTATAAAAAGGAACGAAAGCCTTTAATTTTGTTTGGGATTAAATAAATAACTGTATACTACTAATCATCTTTACAAAAATGATACTTCAGCTAGACTAAAGTTGATGATATTATTAAACTAAACATTGCAATTTCGGCTGACGAACATTTATTCAAATATCTGTTTCCTTATTCACAAAATCTAATACAACTAAGCCATATTTACATGTATTTACAAATTTTTCAAATGAATACGAAATTCTAAGAAAATGAAATTATAGACGAACTGGAATTTGACGAGTTTAACAATTATTTGCCCAAAACATTCATCAGCAGAAAAAATGCGAAAAAGTAAGGGCTATGCGCTAGTCGTTGCGCCTGACACTTTTTATATGGCCTGCTGTTTTTTCCTCCGTTCTGTGTGTGTTCTTGCCCTGTATAAATAACATTTTTGTCAAGCGCCTCGTATGACAAGTGTCAGCTATAAATGTGTTGGACACACACTAGGGCAGGCACTCGTTCATGAATACATATATGGCTAGGCCTATTGGGCACTCAAGTGGCTGCAATTGCTGGTGTTGCTGCTGCTGCTGCTGCAGTTCAAATGGCAACAGCAACAGCAATAGCAACAATTGCTGCTACTACTGTTGCTGTTGCCGTGGCGTCGCTGCTTCTGTGTCTACAATGTCTTTGATTGTTGTCGTTGTGGCAAGTAGGGTTGCTGTTGCTGTTGCCGTTGCTGCTGATGTTGCAGTTCCTGCTGTTTCTGCTGTTGCTGTTGTTGTTGTTGCTGCCACTGCCTTTCGCCAGTTGGATGCCCAAAATTTTGTGGCGTCTGCGTTGCCCTTTTTCCACTTGTTGTTGCTGGTGTAATTTTTTGAAATTTTTACTGCCTAGTCGTTTGGTGTTGTTGCTACTGCAACTGCTGCTGCTGTTGCTGCTGCTGGTGCTGCTGCTGCTGCTCCTACTGCTACTGTGGCGACAAATATTGTTGTTGGCTGGCGTTTGAATTGAGTCTGCCCTTTTGTATTTGTTATTTTTGCCAATTTAGTCTTTTTTTTATTTTCGTATTTTTCGGCAGTCAGGCAAAAACATTTTCGGTTCTGGGTTTCTGGTTTTCGTTTTTTCGGTTTTTCGGTTTTTCTGTTTTTTCGGCCTGATGTTGCTGCCGTTGCAGTTGCAGTTGCACTCGGCGCGGAAAGCGGAAGCGTTGCCTGCTCCTCGCTCGATGCGGATAAAAATTTATTTTCGCTTGCCATTGTGTGATCAGCCAGCTGAGCAGTGAGTGTGACCTGTGACCTGTGATCTATGATCTGCGGTCTGTGATCCTCGTTCCTTGATCACCTTGTGTGTGTGCTTTGCTGTCTGGGCAGGATAGCAGGATAATGGCCGTCGGCGGCAAAACGCATTCTGGCCGGCCAGCGCATTGCCGTTTTCTTTTTGTTCAAGTTTTTCACATTTTTTTCACGTGATTTGTGCCTGTGCCAGTGCCTATGCATTGTGGTCAAGTGGAGTTGCAACAGCAGCAACAGCAACAGCAGCAGCAACAGCAACAGCAACAGCAACAGCTCTATAGCCAGCTGCTCCAGGATGTTCGTGGTCCATGCCATCAAGGATGAGATCGAAAAAATGTAAATATCATCCCGGCCAAGTGTTTTGTCCACTTTTAAGTTCTCAGTTTTCAGTTCAGTTCGCTCTCTCTAAATTCACGCATTGATTTATTTCATTTTTTGCAACCCCCAAACATTTCTGCCGGCCATCAGATAAAATTAAAAATTAAAAATTTATTGGCTCAAACAATGGGAAAAAGCAGTAGCACAGCTCAATTATGCAGAACTCCTTGATTTGATTTGATTTAACTTCGACAAAATGTTGTACGGTGGGGGGAATGGGAATTTTTCCCTCTCGGAAAATCAATTGATACACAAATTCCGCCCCTTCACCTCCTGACATGCTTGTGTGCTGTGACCCAGCCAAAAATAAACTTCATTGACCGCTTCCACTTTGCTTTGACGCTACTTTCTTGAGGAAACCAAAAAAAAAAAATAAATAAAAATGCAAGTTTCTGACCAATAAAAATTACACTGCACTACACTTGAAAAAGTGTAAAATGCGGGGAAGGTATGGAGAGAAATAACAAAAATAATGCAGATATGCCATAAGACACAAGAGAATTTAAAATATAAAATATGCTTTCTCGGAGCTAAAAATATCACGAGGCTTTTTGAATCTCCAGAATAAGTAATAATTAAAAAATTATTGTTGGCTATACAAATAAATGTGATTGAACCCAGCAAAAACAGAGTTTTAGGCCTAAACAAATGTAGGTCAAGAAGACTTTTTTTAGTTTCTTCTACGTTATACTACAAGTGTATAGTTATCTAAGATTCAGAGCCTCGAACTGAGATGTGTTATGCGAAATGTGAAGAAGTCATGTTTGTGTGTGGCCAAGTACTATATTTATCGACAAAGTAAATCCATATTTTCCGTCCATTGAATAACATATCATTTTCCATTATTATTTTCTGCTCGTGTGGCCCTCTTCTGCTCCTGCAATCCAGCAATCGCAAGTCAATCGAGTTGATTGATGAACCCACCGATGGCCACCGACCAATCAATGTCAATCGCTTTTCCTTCTTCCCTGTTCCCTTTTCCATTTTTCCTGTGCTTTCCCCATTTTTTTTCTTTTGGCCAACTTCCGCTGCCTTATCTTCCGTGTGTCATGTTTCTGCTCCTTCTGGCCGTCTGTCTTGATATCTCCTTCGACTTCTGCTCCGATAACCAAGTTTAAACGTCATTAGAACACTTTGCGTGCCGTGTTTGCCACCATCACACACCCAACCATAGCGGCACTGTGAAAAACCAACTTCACAATTTAAAATTGAAAACTTTAATTCACACTTTGAGATTCTAATAATCTATAAACTTAGTTGGAAATAAAAAATAAGTAATTTAAAAGCATTTGGCAAAGCATTTCATAAAAATAAAAACTCTTAAAATTAGACAATTCAATCGGCATTTAAAAAATTCAAATTATATATTTGAACACATTTTATGAATAATTATCATATGGTACTTATTAAGTTATGAGAGATTTTTAAATTCTCAATGATAGGGGTTACATTTTGAGATTTAAAAAATCGATTTGCTAATGTGGGTGAATTATTTGAGCATTTTTTTTTAAATTAACAAAATATCAACCTACCTATCTTAATATTAGACAATTTATCAGCATTTAAAAACATATAAGTCAGAAAACGTACAAAATCACTGTTATGTAGTGAGGTAGTGAGTTTTGTTCCTCTTGAACATCCTCTCATTACTTTACTTACAAATGCCCCTTAAGAGAACCTTTTTTAGGGGTGCTGAAAATTAAATACATTTATTTAAGGGTTTTTGATTGATACTTCATGAATTCTCAATTTGTCTAAAACAGAGGTCTTATTTTAATAATAATAATATTTAATCTTATAAAAGTTATCCTCTTTGAGAGGGTTAGTTGATTTTATATTGTTTTTCTTAAGCTTAGTGTTGAAAATATTCGACGCTTGTATTTGTTTTCCCAGTGTGGGTCCTTTTTTTGTACCGCCTCCATTTTCGCAGCGTTCTAGTTCCTCTTTTAGTTTCGGTTTTGATTTCGGTTTCGTTTGCTTTTTGTTTTTGTTTTTGTTTCTGGTTTTTTATTTGTTTGTTGTCTGTGGCCTTTGGCGCTAGTCTGGCGGCCTTAGCCACCTCAGTCAGTCAGCCAATCCCCTCCCGGACTTCAACCACCCCCCACCATATATCTTGGCGGCTATATTGTCTTGCACTTTTGACTAAGCCTCAAGTCGGGCTAAACGCTAAACGCTAAATGCATATCTCTGTGTCAGAATGTGGAACAGTTGGCTATAATTACACACACACCTCGCTGTCTCTGTCGCTCTCGCCGCATAAAGTGGAAAAAAGTAACTGAATTTGGTAGCGCCGATCACCTTTCACCTGCCGTTCGGTGAAAGTGGGGTGAAAGTGGGCTGACAGGTGGCTCAATGGAGGGGGAGGGGCAGAGGTTCCGCCGGTAGTTCCGGTGGCGCCAAAGAAACGTTTAACGTTTTATTCCCATTCTCATTTTCGCCAGTTTCATTTGCATTGTTTGCCACCGCTCCAAAGTCCTTCCACAGTTTTAGTAATCAATTTTTGTTCTTGCTTTTGTTGCACCCAAATGCTGTCGCTATCGATGTGTCTCCGTGTGTGTGCGTGTGTGTGTTTGTGTGGGTGTCGCTGTATTTGTGTGCGTGCTGGGGGAAAACTGGTGAAAATGTGGCATCGACACAGCCAGTTGCATAAACGTCGCAGTCGCACGCGGAACCAGTCGAGAGTATTGCAATCGCATTAAAGCTAGAGCCGAATTTTCGTTGTTTTTCTTTTTTTTATCAATTACATAAATCCTGCGTATCCTTGAAAATGGCATCCAATTCACAAGTTATCCGCTCACTTTCACAAAAGCCCGTGTGCCATCTTCGTCAAAGGATATGAAATAACAAACAAAAAACGTGATGCTGCTGCACTCTCAATCCCTCCGTCTCACTCTACTGCTATGCTCTCTCTCTTTCTTTTTGTATATGTGTGTGTGTGTGTCCTTCTCTCTCTCTCTCTCTCTCTCTCCCTCTCTCTTTCGCTTTCGCTGGCCCTCTCTTTCGGGCATTTTCGCAGGGAAACGTTTTGGCAAAATGTGAAACAGGAAGATTGGACTTTTCTTCTAGCAGCTTTCCTTTTTATTGTCATGCTGCGTTGAGTTTCCATTCGCCAGTTGACATTACCATTACCGTTAGCATCGGGCTTTGAGTGTTATCTACGCTATTTTTTCGAGTCTGATTGGGAAAACTCCACTTTCCTGCAATTACCAATTTTTCCCGTGATTTTTGTAATTTTTTTTGCTGTGATTTGGCCAATTTTATCCGAGATTTCGGTTGCCCCATTGCGGATAAGTTTCGCTTTGTTTGCCTTCGAGTTGCGCGTAATTTTTGTTTATGTGTATATAACAATAAATAAGTGCCTTGCGGTTTATCGTAGCTATTAAAAATAGATTTCGTGACTACCAATTTGTGGATACCACCATCTGCGGAAGGGGATAGCTAATTCTTCGTGTGCTCTAAATATAAAATAATTATAAATGCTTCCCAAACATTTCTTAGTTAAATGAAGTTAAAGGTTTGATTTTGTGCTTAGGTAAATGTAAAACAAAAAATCGATAAGCGTGTTTATAGAAACTTAAGGATTTAGTTGGTTTTTTAAATGAAGGAAGTTTTTAGTTATTATTATAGGTCGTGATTATATTGTTTTTGGCTTTCCTTTCAAGATAAAAATATAAAACATTTTCGATGTTGCACACATTTGAAATATAGTTTTCTGAATGTGTTTTTTTAATAGTTTCTTTATTAATTAATGGCTTGTCCAAAATGCAAATAAATTTATATTTAGTTTCTGCGGAGAGGAAAATACAATTTTTCATAAAGAAACATACAAACTAAGCGTATAAACAATTTGTTTCGTATCTAAATGGATTGTGGTTTAATATTATTTGTATATTCAATTTCATTTTTGGCTTTCTATGCTGTATATAATACTTCGTTTGGTTAAATTATTTGTTTGTATGTTATTTTTTGTCCACTTTTCTTTATTTATTTAAAGTGTTTATTATTGTGGAATAATAGTTTGTTGTTTTGCTGCAAAACTCTAAAATTATCTGCAGATTATATATGTGTTATTCTTTTTAGAGTAAATCGTTGCCTTTAAAGATTCTAAATGGATTTTTGTTTTGTGTTCAAGTCGAGGGTTTCCTAAAATATATTTGCATTACATATTCCTTTAGCCTTTTGAGGATTGAATTGTTGATCTACCGTGCTCTATAAATACTTGTTTGCTTGCCAGTTGCAGCACAATTTGCCCAGCTTAATTGAAACAAAGAGTTAACTCAGTTCAACACTCGGACGCAGGGTCATATGCTGTCCGAAGCGTAATAAATGTAAAAGCTTTTCATAGTCCTTCTCGTCCTACGCTACGTTGGGTCCAAACACCGCCCACTTTTCCGCCCCCTTTTCCACCCCCACCTTGCATTCGACCATTTTACACGCTTTCCGATGTCAGTGTGTCAGTGTTACAGTGTCAAAGCCGGGTCCATGTCCGTGTTTTGTGCTGCTGTCTGTGTCCGTAAGATGCCGACATTCCCCGAAGCCTTTCTCCCACTTTCTCCCCCTTTATCTCTGTCTCTGTTTTTATCTCTCTTTCTCTCTCTCTCTCGCACTCTTTCTCCGTTTTTTGTGCTGCTGGGGAAACGATTTGGCAATTGGAACACGACAGCACATTCACAATTTGGTACGCGTTCATTTCGCGGCATTTTCGTTACGTTTACGCAATGTGAGCCAAAGGTTAAGGGAATAATTGTTAAACTTTTGGTCGAAAAAATTTGAAAAAAAATGGAGTTCTCATTGACCAAATCTTTGATTGTTTATCGGTATTTGTGTGCTAGATTTAAATATGTTGACATTATTCAAGTGATTGTGTGTGTGCTCACTAGTTAACTTCCTTCGATGGCCCGGTGTTTCCTTTATTTTCCCTGTCTCCAGCCAAATGTAAACAAATTTCAATAACGGAAAAATATGTGAGAAAGGAAAGTGTGTGTATATGTGTGTGTGAATGTGTGTGTGTGTGGGGTCAGGCGCATGTCTGCAGCAGAAGAAGAAGAGCGGTTAAAGCAGCTGTGCGAAGTTCTCGTTTTATTTACATTTATTAATATTTCCTTCGCCTTTCCTCTTTTTTTTATCACTCTGTGACTGTTTGTCTCCGAGTGTGCGGTTTTGCTCTGGGGAATTGTGGCGTCGCCATGGCGTATGCGTAATATTTTGTTTTGTAATTATATGCGCGGCGGGCAAACGAAAATTTGTGTTTAATTAATTAATTGAAGCGCAGCAGCAGCAGCAGTAGCAGCAGCAACAGTGGCAGCAGCAACAACGACCAACCAGTGACAGTGGCGAGCGTTTTTAGTTGACCGCGTGGCGCCAACTCGAGCGCAACTCAACGGCAGCTCCCCCGAAAATCGTATTTTTTTTTGTGTTCTATTTTTTTCGGTTCCCCCGAATTTTATGGGAACCAAAATACATACATGTGTGTACCTTTCTATGTATGACTTTTTTTTCTGGTGCCCAGACCTAAAAACAGCTGCTTGCGTGAGTGCGTGTGTGTGTGTGTGCCTTTGTGGAAGCGAGATGGGCATATATAAATAGAATTTCTTTTTCTGCCCTGCATCCGCCAAACAACGACCTTGGTGACCAACAAAAAAAAGAAAAAAACAAAACGAAACGGAACGGAAAGAAACACGCAGCGGCAAATGATAAATAAGGAAAGCCAAGTGAAATTATAAATATCAATTTCCATTTTTTTTTCCGGTGCCCCCATAAGTAGGCAATACTTTTGGCGCCCTAAAGTGCATTCACATTCACAGCCAATGAATAAATAAATATACGACAATTGGCAGCAACATGTGGCCAAACCGCAATGCCAATGCCACTAAAATGTAATTACAACTGGCAAACCAAACCGGCAATGAAAACGAAAAACCACAATGAATCAACGATAATCCTCGAGGAGCATATGAACGACAAATAACAACAATTAAAAGTGCAATGAAATTTTAGTTCGATTTTATTGAGTTTTGCGGAAGGGACCTTTGGTGATGATCATCTTAGCTATTGCTTGCTTTTAATCCTTCAAAATAGTATTACAAGAACAAGAATGGATTTATATATAAACAATAATGTTTTTGAAAATTTCAATATTTGCAATAGTTTTTAGTTGTTCCAAAAATTACTGAATTAGTATAACAGTTTAGGCACAGCATTTATTGTGGTTTAAATTTATTTTTCTAATACGATGTCACAACAGAAATTATATTTTATGCTGTGACCTAAGAGAAATTTTCAAATGTTTTTATTGTCTAAAATTATAAAACTTTTTGATTTATTGGTCAGGGCTTGATGTTTTTGAAATTCCCTTTACCTTTTCCCAGTATGTAAATTCCTGAAATTCAGTATAATTATTTTAAAATCTCCAGTAATGTTCCCGTTGACAAAGAACAATAGCTGGGCATTTTAATTTTGTAATCAAAAGATTGCAAACGATTGTTAAATAATAAAGAAGGTACAAAGTCACTTGATTTCAATAGAATTAGGATCAATCGATATATATTTGAGATTTTCGAATTTCAACCTCCTGAGAGAAATCTGTAATTTTACCAACATTTTGTTGTACTTAGTGCGCCCTGCAATGCGCCTAGATGATCGCCCAGGGCCCCGACTCGATAGATTCGCTAGGCAGACCCAACACAAAAAGTGACCAAACAAATTGATCCCAAATGCCGATCTGCAAATGGCAACCAAAGCAGACGAAGCACAGACAACAAACGGAGCTCGAGTTCCGCCCACGCCACCGCTTCCAGTACGAGTGCCAGTTTTTGTTCGTTCAGCAGGAGCAGGAGCAGCAGCAGCAGCAGGGGCAGCCGTGGTGACTACAGTGAGGCAAAGCTAACAGCGACGCGCGATCCAACGGGAGATTTTTGGCGCCCGAGAGGCCAGGAGGTGGCCGTCATGCAGCTGCAGGCGGCCGGGGCCCAATTAACCAGCAGCTGCATTTAGCTCACCCATAGAACATACCAGCACATCCTCACAGTCACACACACACACACACCAGCACACTGCCACACTAGCACTCAGTCACACAGACACACACACACACACAGATCAATACATTGGCCAGGATTCAGTAGTGAGCTCATCGAAGCAGAACCAGAACCAGAACCAGAAACAGAACCAGACCCTGAAAACGAAACTAAAACCATGCAGATGATACTTGTTGCTGGCGGGTAAGTGAAAAGCCAAAAGTGTCCTACCTTCCACCTCCTATTATCCTTCCAAAACAAACTCCCCCTCGATGTGATATGTGTGCCTCTGTGTGCGTGTGTGTACTCGGAACTACTCGTACTAACAGAAAATATCTGAGACCTTGTATGTAACCGCCTTGTATATATCTGGAGTATCTGTATCTATATCTATATCTATGCTAACAAGTGTACTGTACTACGATCTGGCTCAGTCAGTTCCAAGCTACATCTCTATCCTTCTCTATACCCGTATAGTTATTCTCCGTACTGTGCTTATTGTTTTGCCTTATTTGCCCGCCCAATGCCTTTGCTTGGCACTTGTATCTAGCTTATATATTTAGTTGTCATATCTTGTAACTCTCGTATTGTGTACTAAGTCTCTCGTTGAGCAATACATATATGAATTTCTTTCTAATCGCTTTCTTTCTTTGTTTCCCCATTTCCCACACTCTACGCTCGCTACGATGACCAAACTCAAACTCCGTACTTTCGTAATGCAGGTAAGTGAAAAAATATAAGTATTTTTCCGTACTTGGTGTCTATTTAATGTTATTTATAAGATCGAATCTAGTTTGGACACAATTGAAGATGAAATAATTTTTCTGCCTTATTATTCTTTTTTTTTCAAAATGTTCTTTTGGCCAAATGTTAACTTTATAAGATGTGAATGCCAAGCGATTGCAAATTTTGTGACATTGCAAACAATGATTGACTTTCAAATGTTTGACTCCAATGCTCTGATCTATCCCGATTGATTTACAACAAATTCATTTGTTTCTTATCATTTTTTGCAGAAAATTGAAAAATTGAAAAATTGAAAAAATGTTCGGTGTGAACGCCATTTAATTGGAAATTAAATGACAAATTAAACGACCAACTTTTTACCATAATTTACCAGTGTTTTGTTACAAAAACTGATTTTTTTACGGTCTTTTCGGATTTTTGGAGAAATAGGAAAATACAAAATTTCCAAAGAGTCGTTTGGTTGTAACTTGGCCAAATTAAAAACCTAAAAAATCTATCCTAATCGATCTACAAAAAATTCGATTTCTTAAAGACGTTTTTTAAAAATGGCCAATTTTCGCATTTATGATAAGGGGCTACATCATCATTTTTTGCGAAAATTTGAAAAACTAAAAAAATTTAACTGTGAATGCCATTCGATTGCAAATTTTATGACGAATTCAACGGTGTATGACATTCCAACATTTGACTACTTTTTCCCAGGGTTTTGACAAAAAAAACCAAAATTTTAATGAGTTTTTTTGTTTTTTGGAGATTTTTTCAAAAAAAATAAATTTCTTGAAGAGTCTTTTTGTTGTAACTTTGCCAAAATAAGACCCAAAGTCAAAAGAGTAGCTATTTCGAACAGCTGGCAACCTATACAATCCATCCCTGATCGATTGAAAACAATTGATTTAGTTTTGACACAAAAACCGAATTTTGAAAAACGTTTTTTGAACAAATTTATTTATGTCCAAATTTCTGACTTTTTTGTAAGGGGGTACATCATCATTTTTTGCAGAAATATTAAAATCTGAAAAAATTTTAACTGTGAATGGCATTCGATTAGAAATTTTATTACGAATTCAACGGTGTATGACATTCCAACATTTGACCATTATTTCCCAGGGTTTTCACACAAAAACCAAGTTTTAATGTGTTTTTTGTGTTTTTGGAGATTTTTCAAAAAAAGAAAATTCCTGAAGAGTCTTTTTGTTGTAACTTTGCCAACATAAGACCCAAAGTCAAAAGAGTAGCTATTTCCAACAGCTGGCAACCAATACCATCCATCCCTATTCGATTGAAAACCATGGATTTTGTTTTGACACAAAAACCGAATTTTGAAAAACGTTTTTTGAACAAATTTATTTATGTCACCATTTTTTGCAGAAATATGAAAATCTGAAAAAATGTTAACTGTGAATGCCATTGGATTGGAAATTTTATTTGGAATTCAACGGTGTATGACTTTCCAACTGTTGACTTTTAATTCCCAGGATTTTGATACAAAACCGCAGTTTTTTGGTGTTTTTTTTTTTTGCGTTTTTGGAGATTTGTAAAAGAAAAGAGTCCTTGTGTTGTAACCTAGCCAAAATAAGACGTAAAGTCATAGGAGTGATTGTTTTATGCAGCCGGCGACCTATACTATCTATCTCCATGAAAAAAAATGATAACTAATTTTTAAGTTTTTGATATACAATTTGCAAAAATTAAACATTTTAAGCCAAACCAAAACCGATTCATATTGTTTGTAAAAAAACATACCTTTATAAACATTTTTTTTTTCCTTATTTGGCCGTAATAAGACCCACACCCAAAATTTTGACCGCTTTTTGCAGATATCTTAACAGACCATTTCTACATTTGTTAAGGCCAAAGACATAAGATACTTTTTCATTAGATGAGTAAACATTTTTTAAAAATTGTTTTACTTGAACAGCACTAACAATTCATGGTTTGCGTTTCGGTAATGTATTTTCCAAAAAAAGAACCTATTTTAGTGGGGACACTGGAGCTTAAAGCTTTCCTCAAACTTAAGGCACCTTTGAAGCTTGAAAGCTTAGCTCAAACCAGTTTTATTTGATTGAAGACAACTTTTGAAAAGCTTTTAAGCTGGCCAACAAACTACTATCCAAACTTTGATTAAACGGTAAAGCTTAAAGCTGCGCTTTATTCAGCTTTTTCTGTCCGTTCCCCGTTCCTTGCCTTTCCTGAACTTTCTTATGCTTTGTTTGCGCGCGCGATTGTGTGCGTGAATGTGCCATGTGTTTATTTATTAATAATTGCATTACTCATACGCCATGCTGTCCCTAGCTGGAAGCAAAGCGTTCAAGTGCACACGCGACACGTATATGCCTGAGTATGTGTGCATTACTGGGAGTCAGTGTGTGTGAATGTGTGTGTGCAGTTATTCGCATTATTATAATCAAGTGGAGCCCAACAAAGGGAAGCGAAGGCATAGTCATAGGCCGAGGAAGCATAACGAGCCCGGCGGCGTTTTAAAGCACACATTAATAATGGAGCAGTTCACCTTGCCACCAGGAGATGGGAGATGGGGCTATGGGGTTATGGCTTTTGTGGTTTCTCCTTCGATTCGATTTTCTCTTGCTCTCCGGGCATGTGTTTGTGCATGTGTTGGTGTGACTGTGTTTGGTTCATTTACAGTTTTCACCTAGTTTTCATGTTTTGGTTGTTTTGCCACTGTCCGCCGCCTCAGCGGCCCCAAGCGGCATTTGCTTTGTTTGACACCCCGTCCGTCGGCTGGCCCCGTGTTTCCAGCGGCCGGTGCCCTAGTGTCGCCAGTGTCCCAGTGTCCCTGTGTCCCTGGTTCCCGCTCTTCTTGCTCAGCCATGTTCACTCAGGCTACTCTTTGCCTTTGTTGTTGTGGTGGCAGCTTTGTTGTTTTCCCATTTCCCATTTTTTTTTCGGGCCTGCTTTTGGTCCCTGTGTTCGTGCCAAGTGGCACTAAAACTATTTGCCTTTTGCCCAGTTTGGCCAGCGGGAACAGGAGCGGTACCTGCCACACACACACGGCACACATAGCACATGCCACACACACACGCTGACATAGACACAGACACAACGCTCGGCACGCAACACGCAGAGGCGCCATCGGAGTCGGAGTGCAGCGCTGGGAAACTCCATGCCATCCATATCCATCCGATCCAGAGGAGTCGGAGTAGGAGTCGGAGTCGAAGTCGGAGCCAATGCAGCAAATCGCACGTGCTCGCCTCGGCCCAAAGCGTTCGTGGCTGGTTCGTGGCGCCCAACGTGGGGCATCGTGGCAAAGTGGCTTCGTGGCTCCGCAGGCCGTTCGGCTCGGCGTTCGTCGGCTTCGGCGGTGGTGCTGGTGCTGGTGCTTGGGCCACGGCTGGTGGCGCTGGACACTTTTGCAGCGCCTCAGTTCGGTTCAGTCGTCGCAGTCGCAGTCACGTCGTCACAACGTAATCGTGCAACGCGTTCCGCGCTTGGCGGCGACTGTCGTCAGTCAGTCAGTCAGTTAGTCAATCAGTCAGTCAGTCAGTTAGACAGTCAGTCAGACAGTCAGCCAGTTAGTCAGACAATCAGTCAGTTAGTCAATCAGTCAGTCAGTTAGTCAGTCAGTCAGTCATCGAATCAATCAGGCAACTGGAGTTTTTCTCCAGTTTTCAATACTTTTTTAACCTCGCTCCCCCCACTCGCACTTCTTTTTAAAGCAGGTGCTGCGTGCCGCGTTGCCGCGCGTGATTATTGTTGTTGTTTTTTTTTCGGTGAATGTGAATGTGTGTTGTTTTTTTTTTTAAATGTAACTCTTGTTGTTATTGTTGTTGTTGTTATTCAGAACGCGGTGCGTGTCGTGCAAAACGAAGCAGAAGGAAAAACTCCATTTAAAAGGTGTTTAAAGGAGAGCTTAAGGAGCCACTTTAGCAACGTGCGTCGCGTGGTTGTCGCCGTGGTTGAAAAATAATAAAAAAAAAAAAAAGAAAAAGAAAAGAGAAACACTGGCCAGGACATGATCAGCTTAGAGCTCAGAGGCTACCGTATCGCACTATCTGTGTTTGTTTACCTTAATTAATGCAATGGCAAACGGTAAACGGACCCGAACACGGCCAACATAATTTGCCTTGGGGCGCCACTCGAATCCACACCGCTGCAGCCTCCGGTGGAAAAGGTAGTGCTGGCTGGTTGTTGTCCAGCTCCAAGCCAACTTAGCAGCTGCAGGTCGAGTTAATTAATATTTCACTCTAGTCAGCGGGGTTCTGAGGTCAAGGGTCACGGGGGCGGAGGATGGAGGACGAATGACGGAGGACGGACGGCGGAGGGAAGAATGTGAAGAGGCACACCATTGAAGTTTTGCTTACATAAGCAACTTCAATTCCTATTGCCATTTTCCATTTCCCTTTCCATTCCCATTGCCATTTCCATTTCCATTTCAGTGGCCTTTCTGCCACAGCCAGTGGAGTGGCCCAAAAGAGCCAAAGGAGCCTAAAGAGAAACTGGCGAATTGCTCATACGACGCATTGGCGCCGTCAAAAAGTGAACGAGCCACAAAGGCAGAGGGGAAAGCAGCCGAAGCTAAAAGAAAAACAAGTTGACCCAATTTGCAATTGTAAATCAAACTTAAAATCACAGCCGAAGCTAAACCAAAATAGAATAGTCAAAGAAATATGCACAAGGCAAACCAGTTTGGGAATTTTTAATATATGTATATACAAAGCCTGCCCCCAAGGATCAAAACTAAGATCATTAGAATAGTTTGAAAATAAACATGCTTAAACCATTTATATTAAAATTGGAATGTGGTCAAAAACAAATTTCTATGTTAAAGGATGCCCCCAAGGATCAAAACTAAGATCATTAGAATAGTTTGAAAATAAACATGCTTAAACCATTTATATTAAAATTGGAATGTGGTCAAAAACAAATTTCTATATTAAATACCACATTGATTTAATTTATTGATAATTTATTGCAGCTTATAAAGGGGATTTCATTCCATTGCCTAAGAGAAACACATCATTTCTACGCATTGGAAAATAAATGTGAACCCATCGAAGTTTTTTCCATGTAATGGCTGTTACTTTCGAAAGGCTTTACAAACTGTTAATTCCTTCTGTGTAACAGTTAAAACCTCGTTTTGTGTCATTATCACTCAACAAAACAAGAGGTGTCCTATAATTTCACCATCCATTGTTTTACAAGTAGCTGGGATATCTTGGAAAACTTTTCGCAACCCAGTTTTCCATGGAAATTAGTTCAGATTCTCGCTCTTTTCATTAATTTGTCTAAGAGCAGCTGAGGTTTTTCCCTATTACAACTTGAGCACAAGGCATATGGGGTTATTATTCAGCCTCGCCTCTAAGCTTCTTTTGTGTACGCTCCTCCTTTTGTTTTGTGTTTTGTGCTTTTACTTTTTTTTTTACGCCATGTTCTTATTGTATTTGCGATTAAATTCAAGTTTGACTCGCACACGCCAAAATTAATTGGGCACTTGAAGAGTTGAAGAAGTCGATCGGTGTGTCGAGGGGGTCGAGGTGGTCGAGGGGGTCGAGGGGCGGGTGGACATGCCGTGACGGCTCGACAGCCCAGCCTTCTCCTTAACCCTTATCCACTCATGGGGGGCTCAGTCCCCACCAACCCCTTCCTTCCCTTCCCTTCCCTTTGCTGTTTTTGTGTAATGTTCTAGGCAACTGATTTATTTTGATTGAACTTTGCATGCAAGCAGCTGAGGCAACAGGAAGATGGGGTGGTGGTCTGAGTTTGAGCAACAACTGGCAAGTGAAACATCATAAAACAAAAGCAGTTTGCGGTTGAATACGAGTACGGGGAACACCCCTTTTCGGGGGAAACACTGGATTGGAGGCCATTCGCACGCACATAGCTCGGTTTTTTAGGCGCCGAGGCTTAGGCTTAGCTCCAGCTCAATCGTAAATGCGTCGAGTGTGGCCCCAGTCCCCACAACCCAACCCCCTCTCTTAGCCCCTTGGAGCCTGGCTGCCTGTGTGTGTGTGTGTTAAGTGGTTATGGCAGCAACAACAACAGCAGGAGCTTCTCTACCGACGCTAATAAATCCCCTCTTTGCTTAGCTCTCCTAATGCCACTGAGGCCAACACGGCTTTGTCTTTCGCATCTCCACCGCACATCGAGTGGCTTTAAAGTGTCGACTGTAGCCTGTCTTCAGCTGTAGATTTCCGATTTTACCATTTTCCCATCTTCCGATTTGCACATTTTCCGATTTTCCATTTTCAAAAAAAAAAAGAAATAAGAAATGAAAAACATCTCTGATTGAATGCGTGAGTGCCAACTCTTTCGCTCCATTTTGTCCTTCCTGCCACGCTCGCCCATTTAGTTTTGGCCCAATTGCGAACTTACATATATAAATATATAGTATTTATGCGCATATGTTTGCGGTTGGCCACTGGCACACGCACACTAAAAGAAATTCGGTTGGTCATCAAAAATATCCCCAGAGTTCCTGTCCACTCTATATGCTATTATATACTTGGGGAATTAATGCCACAGTTTAACATGGTCACCATAAAATATTTAATGTTTCAGTAAGACTTTTTTATACTTTCTTTTATAATTTGTGCACTTAATTTAAGCCCCACTTTATGTTAAAACGCCATAAAGATAAGTTTTTAAGCTTTTAACTCTAATTAATTAAAATCTGTAGAGTTTTTCCTCATTTGCATAGCATTGTCTATAGCAGAAGTTATTCTCCTTAGAATAAACTTTAAGTTACAGTAGTTTGCGGTGAAAAGTAGTAAGAAAGTGAAATAGTTTTGCGCCAAGTGTGTCATCTATCTGGGCATGGATATTGTAAATTATTCGCCTGGATCCGGAATCTCTTGCCAGTGGATTTGGGTCCTCCGGTTTGGAGGCTGCTGCTCGGAGAAATGTGGAAATTCGAATGGCGAACGGAGAAAGGAGACAGGAGAATGGAGAATGGAGAATGGAGAAAGTTACGCACTGCGGCGATGGCGAGTTTTGGGCTTTTAATATGCTGCCGAGAGGTGGAAATATATTTGTGTGTGTGTGTAGATTGCACGTGCGCTGCGTGATTTTAATTTGAAACAAACATAGCCAGAGCACCCAAACACACACACACCAATTTTCTTCCTCGTTTTGCGTTCCTCTTTTTAGGTTTTGGTTTCGGTTTCTTCTTTCTGTGTTTTTTTTTTTTTTGGTTTTTTTTATTTCTTTATGTGGCCCCGGCTTTTCACAGTTTTATTTGGTTTTTCCGTTTTCGCTCGGCTCTCACTCTTTTTTTTTTGCGTTTTTATTTGTTTTTTTTTTCGTAATTCTTTTTACGACTCAACAAGCAGCAGAAATATAACAAACCAAAAAAAGAAAACAGAAAAAAGCAAAAAGAAATTGTGGTGGGGGGGTGGTAGAAAGAGAGAACATTTATTGATCTGCGGCTGCTTGAAGCCAATTTGAAGGTCAAGCATACGCACTGTGGGCCCGAGGAGAAATCCACTGCGAAAGAGTTATGCAGTGTTATATAAACATATGCACCCCACCGCCAGCCAGTGACGTCATTGTAAATTATTTTCAAATTTGCGCCCAAAGACCAAACAAGAAGCAGCTGCTGCACAAAGCGGAAACGGAAGTAGCATCAAGGAGACAGGAGGCCACAGCACGGCATACATAGCATACTTTTCGGGGCGAAAGGCATTGGAGTGGGCTGTATTTTTCTGTGAATGGGGGGGGGGGAGGGGTGGTTGTATGGGAGTTTGTCTGCAGTTTGGCTCCCGCTGCTCCTTGTTGTTCCGTGTCAAACATTTTCATCCACTTGTTCGCATTATCCTGCCAGACAGCGCACAGCGGGCGAGGGCTTCAAAAGATGCCGCCAGCAGCAGCAGCCGCAGTGGCAGTGGTTGTGGCATTGGCAAAAATTGTTACAATTGTTGTCGCGGGCGGGGGGCTCCAGTGAAAGCCAAATCCGTGCAAGCCAAACGAGCGAGAGAAAAATGAAAGGAATAAAATGGCAATAAACAGGCACGAAAATGGCCGTGAAAAAACGAAAGTTATATACACTTTCCATGCTTCCCCCGCCGGATGAAGTTTGAGGAATTATAAAAGTTTGCTTGTAATAAATCAAACAGAAATTCATCCAAAACTAAATTTTCCTATTTCAAATGGAAAGTTAGTAATTAAAAATAAATGTTCCAGGAAATTTTAAGACTTAAGTTTAAGTTCAAAGTCTTTAGCACAGGGCTATCAATATAAAGAAAATAAGAAATATGAATGAATGTTATTTTGTAATCCCTAAAATAGCCAAGAAAAAAATCTAACTTTAAAACTGTTTAATTTACCTCACAACATGACAGGAATATTGCAAGAAAAAACCCAACATAAATATTTATTGCTATACTCGTACGCCCCTTTATTGGCATCTTCTACCGAACAGCAAGAAAATTGATATGCCCACTTCTGCAAAACCCATGATTGAATAGACTTTCCCATTGACTGCACTCTAAGGTTTATCGTTGGCTTTCAGAAAAGGAGCTAACTCTGGGATTATCCCAAACTTGCAGAGTATTCGCATCAAGCCAAAGGCTTTTCCTTTTCCTACCTTCGACGCCCCTTGTGAAAATTCTTTGCGAAATCATGCAGAAAATCGCCAAAAAACCTACAAGCAAGTGAAGCCAGTTCAAGACGGTGGAAAGCACGCACATTTCGTTCGTTTTTCTCGTTGCCTCGTCGTTCCTTTTTTTCCGCCATTGTTGGTGCCTGGGCGAAAAAATTTCATTAATGTTAAAATAGAATTTCGAATCTCATTTCGGAATCGATTAGCATTTGGCCAAGCTCCTTGAAACGTCAGGATGGCGTCGGCAGTGGATGCATTTCAATTAGGCAGCAGGATCCACTGCATTAGGATGCCTTCAATCCGGGGGCTAAATGAAAAGGAAGGCGGAACTCATTTTCACCGGCTTCTAAGTGAAAAGTTTCCCAGACTACAGAATTTAATGAAATAAATTCCAGACTTATAAGACCGAGATAATTGCATAAATTCAAACGGACATTCTGTTTCACATTTTAAAAGTACATTTTGCCAATGGACTTATCGCTCATCCGCCAGGTAATCCGTCTAAAATAGTCGAGCACTCTGGACAATAACATAAATGAAATTCCGACTTTTGAAATAGAGGCGAAGACAAAAATGGCAAAAATTTGCAATTGAAAGTCAGTGCTTATATATTAGTCCTTTAAATTTCAATTCAACTCCTTTCTCTTTTCTGGCTTTTCAAGATCTATTGCCGCCAAGTGTCCCTTTTTTGGGCGCCTACACAATAACTTCAGTGCCAAATTAAGCAAAAATAAATAAACAATTGGCCAAGTAGAGGGTGGAAAGAATCGCAAATTAAATAAAATTAATTCAAATGGCAGCAGCGGCAGTGCCAAGAGCAACCACAACAAGCAACAGTAAAAATGAACAATAAAAATTAACATAAAAATGCGCGAATGTCAGGCCAACTTGGGCTTGGGCTTCTGTTTCTCTGTCTCATTCTCTCTATTTCTCTATTTCTCTAATTCTCTAATTCTCTAATTTCCCAGCCCTACACAGAGTGTGTGTCTATAAAAATCGTGTTGTGCTTTAGTTTTAGCCATTGGTTTGGCTTTATTTAACCCTAAGCCCCTGCGGCAGGTGCAACACACGCTCTGTCCAAAAGGAACTTTCCTTACTCACTGGCGCTCTCTTTTTTTTGCCTTTTTTTTTTGCTTCCAGCTTTTTGGTAAGCAAAATCGATACAACCACAGTCGAGGAATTAGAACTTGGCTAACACACACACACACACACACACACACACGCAAAGAGAAACACTCATATAAGCGAAGCACGCGGCAAAAAAGAAATGCAAAGGCAAAGAACTTTTGTTCCCCTAATTAAAACGAGTTATCCTTTTTTTAACCTGGCTTTCATTGATTTTCACTGCACTTAGCCTAATTAAATTTGTGCAGCTTAATTTTCGTGTGTGTCAATCGATTTGCATATGCCACGGCGAGTTCATGAAATGCCTTTTGTCTGTGGCCAGCAAAACTTTCGTTCAACTTTGAAAGTCACGTGCCCCAAAAGTCCGAGTGGCCAAAAATGAACTCGGGCCCAGTCTCACTTTACAAATTTCAAGCTAGCGCCCAGGAAAAGAGTTCGAAATTGTCGGAAAATTGGTGCGAGCGAGATGGCACAGCAAGAGCGAGAGAGGGACAGACCCCATAGACTGGGATTCAACTAAACTCGACACGAAACTATAAATGTTAATAACAAGCAACATTGTTACTAGCTCCTCTTCCTCTGGCACATCCTGTTCGCCCGCATTTTAAAGGGTGTCACTTGACGTATTTTCTCGCAGATGGAATTTATCTGCGAAAGTGGTTAATCCTTTGACAGTTAAGCTACTATGTACAAATGTGTGGATTCTATATATATTATTTGGCAGTTCAAAACCCCTGAAGAACTTTCTTTAACTGATAAAAAAATGAAATAGTTAAAATAAATTTCTGACTATTGAATTCAAAATTTTATATTAGTATCTAAATAAATTATTAAATAATAATATTACATGAAATGTCTTTTAAATTGCTTGACTTAATATTAAAATATTTTAATTAACTTGGTAAATATTCGACGTAATATAGTACCTTTTTTATTTTAAATGCATTTTATTTAAGTTAAATATGGCCTACATCTAAATTAAATTTTGAGATTTCTCCAAAACTTAAAATTGGCTTACCAATTAAAAAAAAAAAAAAACTAGAATTACAGCTAATATTGTGCGGACTAAGAGGTCTTCCCTTGTTTTTTTTTCACAGGGTATATAGACAGTTGGGAGAAGGGATTTGGTGGCAAACTTAATTGTTCGCCTGTATCCTGACTGGCATGCCCGAGTTGAGTCCTTGCTCTTGTTGTTATTGCTCGCTTTTAGTGTTGCTTTTGGGTATGTTAGACAACAAAGTTTTAATGGTATTAGCAAGCCAAAAATAACACACACAAAATGTTGCCAACAACAATGTTGAATTTGAAGCGAGAAGGGCGACACACACACACACACACACACACATAAAAGTAAGTTGGCAGGAAATAAAAAATCCACTGCCTACTTTTTCGGGTGCGAGGCAAAGAGTTTTCCCTGGAATTTGCCACACTTAAATCGAAATTATCGTAAATTAATTGTGAAAACACTGGCCTTAAAAGGTGACGAAAGTCCCAGTGGCAATAAAATTTCTCTGCTGCCTTTCTTTTTCAACTTTCTTTTTCATTTTTCGGCCATTTTTCGGTGTGTGTTAGTGTGTGTGTTGTGGTCAGTGCATGTGTGTGAGGGTGTTGCCATCCATGTTAGTGTCAATTATCTGTGTCCATGCAGACGAGCAAAGTAAGCTTTTCGGTGGCAGAGCAAAGGGAAGCTTGGCCGGCAGAAATTTAACTTTGTCAACCTTTGCAGTTTTATGAATTTCAAGGCCCACGCCCACGCCCACCCTCACGCCCACACTAAACGGGTGGAAGTGAGAGGTTAAGAGTGGAAAATTAGCTGATAATGCTGCTGGCTCTTGTGCTTGTGTGGCTTTTCTAGAGGATTATGCGATGGCTTTTTGGGGAATATTATGGAAATTGTGCAAAATTGAGAAATACACACAAAAGAGCTACTTCAAAGGCTCACAAATTGCTCTGTATGTGCACTGGTATGTGTTTTTTTGGGCGTTGAAGTCGAGAAGAATTGCATTTTTAATTCCCACTAAAAATGAATTTATGAAGCGTCCATAAACAACAGAACAAAACAGAAGTGAACAAACCAGAAATAATGGGAATAACAAAACCAGACCAATTGCCCCATGGAAAATTGAAATAAAATTCTATTTTGCATTTGTTTACACATTTTGCATGAAATATATATGTATTGACCAGGCCAAATAGACCAACACATACATATTGTTTCTTAGAGTTCAGCCAAAATAAATGGTAGAAAATTAAATTGTTGAACAAAATTGTTGTTTGTATTTTTCGATTTTTTTTTTTATTATATATTGATTTTGTTTTTTTTTTCTTTGTGTTGCCGAGAAATGCAATTGCAAAGACGAAATTTGCATAAAGAATTTCAATTAAAAATTTTAAGGGTATTTCCACATGACCCACCTTTTTCACAGCCAGCTTAATTTGGCTTTAAAAGAAAGAGCGGGAAACAACGAAATGCCACTAAGGTAAATTGTCATGAATCATTTCCTGCTTCGGATTCTGACATCTGGCAATTAATAAATCCACCTATGCAGGTTAAAGTAGGGCTAAAATTTTCACCGCGGTTTGTTTACCGACCAAGTGATTGGTGGTGGTTCGTGGGTGGTGGCAGGTGAATCAGGTGCCTAAGGGGAATGACCAAGCACGCACGAATACCCACCGCCGTCCTCCCTCCCCCTTCATTTCCTCCTAAACAAAACTCAACTTTTTTTTGCCCCCAAGTTTCTAGGAATGTCAGCTCTGATATTTGTCGGCGCTTGTCTGTCATTTCCAATTTGTTGTCCCCGTTTCCCTCGCTCCTCGCTCCTCATTCCTCGCTCCCTCTCATTCTCGCTGTCGCTCTCCGTGCCCCAACATTTGACCTCCCCTCAGGCAGACCCTTCATCGCATTGGCATTTCCGCTGTCATTTTGTAATCGATAAATTTTGTATTTGCCTTCGGTAAATGCTTCTCGTTTAGAGCTGGCTTTTGTCAATGCCGCTGGCCGCTGGCAAAACTGTTTCGCCCACATTTTCCAGCCCGTTTTTCATCCACACCTTTTTACACATGTGGGCCCGGCAAAGATTTGCAAACAGTGAGCGAAATATGGCTTATTCCTCCAAAGATTACTTTCTTAGATTTATACAAAATACATTTAAGCAAAATGCAATACTTATTTGGGCTAGGAATAAGTTTTAAAATAAATCAAATTATTAATATTATAATTTGAGATGTTTAAGGTTTGAGGATTTTATAAGCAGCACATCTAGTTCCAAAAACTATTTAATATAGACAAATTCTGTGTTTCGACATTAAACAAGGCTAACTAACTGCTCTCATTAACACTTTAATTATGGAAAACTTCCACTCAAACTTAACAAAATAAATAAATTAAATTTTATTTTTGATAGTCTCATAGGAATTTAGTAAAAGCTCTAGCTTTTGACAAAATATTATCATAACTTCGAATTTTATAAAACATAAATTGCAAAAATGTCCCTTAAAGTATGGTAATTAAATACTTTATGGCATTAATTAAAAAATAGTTTAGATTGCGCTATTTGAACAAGTTGACGGTTTGATGCACAGTGTCACAATTTTAAATAAAAATACTCACTGTCTTGCTTTTAGACACCCATTTTTATTTCACCTATATTATTCTGATAAACAAAAAGTCGCAACATCAAAATGTCGCAAAGAACCAGCGATGACATTTTTGTGCACCGTGCAACTTGGCTGCATCTCCGGGCAAATCAATCAATCAATCAGAAGGCCTGGCTGAGTGGATGGCAAACTGAAACGAAATGAAACAAAACCGCCAAAGCCTTCATTATCACCCCGTTTTGGCCAAAGTGGAGATTAAACAGCCAAAAACCCCAACCCCTTTTGATTTCTTGTGTGCATAAAACAATAATTTTTGCATAAAGCAAGCGAAAGCGAAAACGAAACGAAACGTTTCGAAATGTTTATGGCACCACGGGGATCTCGGGGCGCAGTTCCTGCAGCCTCAACTACGTCATACTTCGATGTAGTAGTTGTGGCACAGCAGTATGTATATAAATGTGGCACCAGAGAGAGAGAGAGAGATAGAGATATGGAGATGGAAGGCCGTGAGAGTGGGACAGCAATTGGGGGCGGGCCCGAAGAGATTCTTGTCATTAGTTTAAATAATTTATTTATGTGTATTTTGAAACTAAGCTCACAGTTTCGGCTGCGAGTATTATATCACATGGCCTTTCAATGCCGTTTCCAGCTTAACCCATCAAATAGTCAGCCTTTGACTTTGCCAATTTCTTGGCAGACAAGTATTCTGATTACTTAATATGTATAGTATGTGTATTGCATATAAGTGAGAGTGTACAAGCTCAGGTGGGATTTTGCAGTGAATTTTAAGCTACAAAAAATAAGCAACCAGAATGTTGGTACTACAACTTATTTTAAAGAAATGAATTAACTCTCCTTCTTATTAATAAATTTTATTAATGGATGAATTCAGTAAGTTCGTTTAAAAGAAAAAGCTTAAAGTTAGACAAATTTATTTGACTGCATTCATATGCTGCATAAGCTTTAGTCTCAGAAAACAAAATAAAGTTATGGGTTAATTTAGGCAGATAATAGGTTACATAATGTTTAAAGCAAAGAATCCAGTGGAAAATGTATCTTTCATTATTTAGTTTATACTGCTGTCTTATTTTCCACTCTTTCGCATTCGTTTTGTGCTAATGCAAAAACCAATTTAATTTTGGCAAATTTCACATGACACTTGGCTCTTGTCCGAAAATCGCAGAAAATAGGAGGCTGGAAGTGCATTAAATGCGCATTATGCGGGCAGCAGTTCACCTCCATTTTGCCACCCATTTTCCAGGCTTTGTTTTATAGCTTTCAAATTAGCGGAGAACTCAATTAAAGGCAAAGGATGTGGAGAAACTGGTGGTTCAGTTGGGTGGTTCAGTTGGGTGTTTGGGTGGTGCGTTATATGTGGATGCGCTCCAACGCGCATTTTATGCTCACTCCCATTTCCATCACCCACTCTCAATGCAGCTCTCGCATTTAATTTAGTTGATTCTAATTTAATAACGAGTTGAATGGGTTTTTGTGTACAGACAAAGCCCCCTTAACAGCCACGCCCACATCAATTGTGGCCAGCCACATCATGTTCATATTAATGATCATACTGTTGAGCATTGAAATTACAGCCACAAAATGCGAAAAGCAAAGAGAGAGTGTGGGTTGATGAGTTGAGGACTACCTATAAATACCTATAAATAAACTAAGCTTCTATTTCTTAAGTCCACAGCTTACTGACTTGCCAGATTCAAGTTCAAATTCAGTAACGAGGCTTATTCTATTTAGATCATGGTCACAGCAAAGAAAGCTCTAGTGATTTTTAAGGGATTTTTAAGTCGTTTTAAGGTGCACAGCAGAAAAGTGTTAAGAAGTTTTATTAATAATCTGAATATCAATTTTGTACAGCTTATTTTTGCATAGAAACTAAATTCAACTGAATTAAGTTACTTCGAATTTAAAACAACATACTAAGACATTACCTAATTTGTTTAAATATTCTTAGGAAAAATTAACGTTTTTAAATAGGAATAAGGCATTTTAATAACTCTAATTTAGATGCAGTTTACTCCAGGGCTTGGGTAAAATGCGATAAATCAGTCAAATTTACCAAAATATGTTGTCCCACAAATAAGTAACCTGCGGCCTTACAGTCTGGCCCATGTGAGCATGCTTGTAAGCCAGTGAACGTGGTGATTGCCCAGGGAAGCGATGGTTTGCCTCGAACACCTCGGATGCCCTTTCTGTCGCCGTAATTGAATGGCCAATGGACTGGTCCACCCCCCTCGACCCACACTCTGGCCATGACCTTGCCGGCTGGGCGAGGCCTATGCTGTCCACTCACACCCCCCCCTCTCGCCTTTTGCCGACGATTTACCCGTTTGCTGTATGAGTTAATGCGCTTACATGAACGTCGGCGTCAACGCAAGTGTTTGGCATTGCATTTTAAGCTTGTACAGCCGGGCAACTGTCACCTAATGGCCACCGTCAAACAAACCACCGACCGACCGACCGACAGACAGACAGACGAGCCACCAAACCACCGACTGAAGAAGATTAGGGCAATAGCAGCAGCAACAGCAGCGACAACAGCAACAGCAACACGAGGCGTATACGTGATGCGAGGGCGCATAAATCAATAAAACCCGACCCAGCATTGAGCTCTTTGGCACCTGAGCACCAAGCATTGTTAACTCAATTTCAACACGGAAGCAAGTTCCACATGCGGCTTAAAGCCTTTTTGGCCTAATAAATGCCACCTTGCCACTTGGGCCATAAAGCTGCAGTTTGCAATTTGCAATTTAGCATCTTCTATTTACAATGAGATGAGACAGCCAATTCGTTGTTGATTGCCGAATGAGCAGCGCTAAAATCTGCAGTACTTTATTAAACTTTCCTGTGTAATTTGCAATTTTAAGCTGGCAAGGCATGCTTTTGCATTTGTAATTCGAAATGAAGTGCGGATGTGTAATGTGCATGCCCATGAATACACCGCTCTCCATTAAAATAATGGGAATAATTCAAACAAATATCAATTAGCAATGATGAAGGAAGCATTTATCTTACATGCATATGCACAATTTCAGCTGATTGGAAGTAATCTATATGTCATATCAATTTTCAGCGCAAGTAATTTATGAGCTATTTTTATTTTAAGTAATTTATGAGATATTATTTATTTTTATAACGCAGAAAGACGATGTTATAAATTTCAATTAACTGTCTAAATGCTTAGTAACGATTGAAGATGAAGTTAAATTGGGTTTGGATTTCATAAACATTTTGAATTATTAGGAATATAAATAATATTAAATCGATATCCTTAATCTCATTAAATGGCTGAGATAGAATCTCCTACATCCTTTCCAAATCTAAGTTAATTTATTAAGGCAGACATGAGGCAACCGAATTCCATTTGATATTAGATTGAACATGCCGAATACCCCATGCGGCGCAAATGCCAGCTTTGTTTGCCTCTGCGAGTTGCTTTCGGTACGATTCGATATGATTCGATTCGAATTGATGTGATGTGATTCACTCTCCTGTGCGTTTTTTGTTTGCTTTCCCAGCAATGTGCTTCAAGCCAAACAACAAAGTAGTAGAACCAACAGCGATGCAATTATGGCTGGCATTACGCAATACTTACATAAGTCTCAGGGCTCAGGGCACGCTAATTGATTTGCCAAGCGAGCTGGAGGTAAGGGAAAAAAGAATGGGGGATGAAGGGAAAAACAAGGAGAAAAGAAGGGAAAAAAGAAGGCAATCGAAGTGAGCCGGAAAAGCGGAAGTTGGAAATCGAAAGAGTGTTGCGGGGGGCGAGCGAAAAGCAGCTAATAATATATATACTATGTATATATATATAGGTTTAATTGCACCTTTCAAGGGTCTTTATTTTAGCCCGAGATTACCAGTTATATTGGCTACTAAAGATGACAAGCTATCAATTGCAGTAGGTTATTATCAATAGTTTGATTATGGCTTATGGCTGAGAGCAGCTTAGTAAAGCTCCATGTCCGATAGATATTTCTTTTAAATTAAAAGGTGCCTAACATTTTTGCAGGCAACAGGAAATTATAATGAACTGGAAAGTAGCCCAAAACAATCGAAATAATCGATAACCAGTTCCATTGTTTTTGCCACCTCTATTACTTTTCCGATAGGAATTTTTTAAGTGCAAAGGCGCCTACAATTTTTTTAAGCAACGGATTGAATAAGATTGGACTACAATTTGTTGGAACTTTCGAAAGAGGGCCAAAACAATCGAAATAATCGATAACCAATTCTATTGTTTTTGCCACCTCTATTAGCCATGTATTTAAGTGAAATGCCGCGATAATTAAAATGAAAACGAAAGTGAAAATGAGCGAATGGCACAATCCGCGGCCACAGCAATCGATCCATGACAATCGATCTAGTGACAAGCAGTCGTCCCCAAGTGAATCCGAGTGAGTGTGCGACCCCAAGTGAGTTTGGGATTGGGTTCGGGATCGGGGTCGGGACTGACCACCTGGTGGCATGGCCGCCGTCGCCGGCCTCTACGGCCTTGGTGAGGATCGGCAGCACCGCAAGAAGCAGCAGCAGCAGCAGCAACACCAAAAGGAGCAGCTCGAGCAGAAGGAGGAGCAGAAGAAGATCGCCGAGCGGAAGCTCCAGCTGCGCGAGCAGCAGCTCCAGCGCAACTCCCTCGACGGCTACGGGTATGCTCACAAATTTTCCATTAATTTTGAAGCTCAATCACCTAACCACAAAATTACTACACATTTTATAATTTTACAATTCATAAACTGTGCTCGGAAGTAACAAATGCTTCCACTTCTAATCATTAAACGCTGACCAGATTTCCCTTTTTAAAAAACCTGCAGACAATATTCCCTTCTCTTTAAAATATACAATTAAAGATTAGATAAAGAGTGATAAACTTTAATTTTAAAAAATTATTAATTTTAAACTGTTTAATTAAAGTGTTTCCAGTTACAATTTTGCAAGCCAGAAAAATTCCTATAAAAAAAGGTATACAATAAAAACTAAGTTTTCTGTCTGAGAAATAAAACATCTTAGAAGCGATTTTACATGGACATTTATTGACAAGGGACTTTTTCCATATAAAAACTCTGAAGAATAAAGTTTCCAAACATTTTAAATAGTTTTCAGAGCTTGGCAGGCAAAGCTGCATAAAAATTAGCATTTTATGAAAATCCCCCTTTAATCCGCCCTGGGAAAAGGTGCAAAACGCTTAGACTGCGGCATTGCTGATGGCTTCATCAGAGCCGAACCTCCTTCCGTGCGGATATCCAAATGCAAAATAAATAAATAAGGAGCGGCGGAAGCTGTATGCCACGAATGTAGCCTAAAGGACTCGTTTATCTGCGACCCACAGCTGGCACAGATCTCGGGGCACTTGGGTGCACCACCTGCACCACTCGAGGAACGCCCCCAAACTCCGCCACTCGAATTGTTTACCCAGTTCGCCCAGTTCGCATTTGGGGGCCAAAAAAAAGAGGGCCCGGTAGTGAAGATATCTGTCCTAAAAGCGCAATAAACGTGACTAAAGTAAACTAAATCAAGAACGAAGCACACGGAGAACTTTGAGCTGAGCAATTCGTGTTGCACTTGACAGCGAGAAAGGAGAAGAAAAACATTAAAACAATTAACATTAAAAGTGAAAGAAACGGCAGAGTAAAATTAAACATTAACATGATTAAACTTACTTTAAATCATAAAATCATAACAGGGAAAGTAATTGATTTGAATTTTTTTTATATTTTAAATCTAAATTTTTCCGTATTTAAAAATGAAAATGAAAACACACTTTGATATAAGCAAAACACCAATCGGTATTTATTTTAAAGTGCAAATATATGGATTTATAATGATTTTCCTCTGGGTTAATTGCTCAATATTAACATGTTTCTTAGCTTTTTAATAAGCGAACACTATCTAAATTATTTGAATTTTGCGAGAAAATTCTCCACTCAATCAAATTAAATTTTACAATTGCATCTAGTTCGCAACTATAGTAGAACAGTAACATATTAATTTGCTTCCGCGTAGAAAAGCTGTCTAAAAGAAATCATATACATATTTAATTTCGTGAAAGTGGAAGTACAATTGTTTACATCATTTTTTTCAACATATTATTTGCATATTTGAAATCTCTTAAGAATTCCAAATAACATTTTATTTATATTGTTCAATTATGTTTGTACTCTGATTATTTAATAACCTTTGTTATAAAAAAAAGCAATCACATCTTACTTATTTTTCTGTTTCGTGTATTCAAGAATACAAATATAAATAAAACTGTCTAATAAGTTGTGTTTAAAAGGAACGAGAAAACAAGCGACCCATTGCAAATTTAAAAACAAAAACTTCAGCTGTAAATAAGTAATACTTGCCAGCAAAGTACTCAAATGGTATTCGGCAATGCCAATGTTTCTCGGTTAAACAAATATTCGGGAAGTCAAAGTTGGAATTGGCTTATATATATAATTTTAAATTTAAATTGCATACTGCATGCATTATTTATATTTGCAGTTTTTCGATATTACAATTGCAATTTACAAGTCGGGGTGGATTCTCGTTACAGATTGTGAAGCGTTATTTAAGTGGCTTTTCTTTGTATCTTTGCATCTGTGCAGTTGAAGACAACAAAAACCATTGAACAGTAAGCAATGGAAAATGGCCAAAAAATAATGGGGGAAAAACAGCCTGGCTGGGAAATAGAAAAATAAGACTAGGAAAAAAAACAACAACAAAAAGTGAAAGCAAAAATGTTATTTTGTTCAAGTTGCAAGGCGCCAGGCAGGCAGCCTGTCAAGCTGGGAAAAAACCCCATCCTTAGCCATGTATGTTTGGGTTGAAACCTGTGTGAGGGTGGGGATAAACTCTCTTGCTGATTTTTCAGTGCGCATTTCTTTTTGTTTCCCCTTTTTTTCGGAGAAGTTTCTTATTGGACTTTTGTGTGCTGGCGCTTAAACTCGTATTTTATAGAATGATATTTTTGGCTGAATGCCAAAAGGCAGTTACCAGCTGAAGGGAGGGGGCAGCGAAATGGGGGGGGGGAATATCCTGCACACACATGTTATTGTGTATGTGTGACTGTGACTTGTGTGTGTATTTGTACACTGAAAGCCTTTTGGTAATTACATTAAACATGCCCAAAATGCAGCAGCATTTTACACATTTCCCTCGGCCAGCCACGCCCCCTGTGACGCCTATACCCCTCTTGGCCACCCCCTTTTGAACGAATCCAACTCCATTTTTCTCCACTGTGTGAGTGTGTGACGTCACACGCTGCAGCAGTTGCCAAAAATTGCAACTGAAAACTCTGGCGGCCATAAAAAAGGATAAAAGCGAAACACGGGGTACAATGTGGCTGATGCCTTTTGGTTAAGCACATATATATATACACAGATATATACATATATATACAACTAGATATATCTGTGTGTGTATGTGCCTCAAGGACATTTCCACTTGCATCTGCTTCAATTTTGTTGCATTAGTGTCAGAGTATCTCGCTCGCTCTCTTTCCAACACTCTCTTTTCGTTCTTTTCTCCTTTTCTCCTTTGACTTTTTGTTTATTCCGGCAAAGTTGTCAGGCCGTTGGGGGCGGTGCTGAGGACATGGTCTGGGGGGCGTGGCAGTGCTGCCCAGACACAATGTCGCGTCAAACGAGCAAAAATGAAATTAAATTCATTTACCCCGCCTTGAAGTTCACATAATTGTCAGTTTTGTACTTACAAGATCGCTGGCAAACGAAGTGGTAACTAGGGCAATTTATTACCCTCTCTAATTCCTACTACCTCTAATAACCATCTAAGCTATTAAGTCTTAAAACATTTAAAGTTTATAGCAATTAAAATTAATATTTCTCAATCATTAAATGTTTGCATATTGAAGGCTTTATTGCTTCCTTTATTGTAGAAAAAGGTTTTAAGGAGGTTTTAAAAAAAAAATTTTTTTAATTCAAGTAACAATTATTATATGTTGAATCTAGTGTTAAATTGATACCTTTTTTATAAAGTAAGTGCTGACTTTAAAATTACTCAAAGATGTTTTTTTTTTAAATAACCCCTTTAAATATTAACAATTTAACTTCTCAATTAGAGTTGTCAATTAGTTAAATGTTTTCGAATTTTCCACAGCATACCATCGAGCATTAACTTCCAAAGCATAACCAATTAAAACTTAAATTCTATTTAGCATTGAAAGTTTGGCTGGCGAAAAAGTTGGTCCCCTCAGTGTTTTGTTTTGCAGTGTGCCACTAATGACGTTGACAAATGCTGTGTGCAAGTGTCGCTCATTCTGGCCAAAATCGGAGTCAAGTTGGGGCACAGTTGCAGTTGTAGTTGCTGATACGGATACGGATACGGATACAGCTGCAATTTCAGTTGCAGTTGCAGTTGCAGTTGCCAACTGCCTGCCAACTGTCTGTCGGTTTCGGAGAGCCGCAGACAAACAGACGACAGGCAAAGCGTCGCCAGTTTCGGCAATCAAAAGACCACCAACACCGTCCCCTTTAGGCCTCTTTGCCTGGCTTTTTCTCCGCCTTTCCATCGCTTTTCCTTTCCATCTCTATCCCCCTTACGGAGTCAGCAGGCCTCCAGCAGCTGCCCAGTGCTGCCAACTTAAGATTACCAAAACTAGCTAAGACAGAAATATAGCTTATGACCTGATTAGTATTCATGCCCCCAAATAATCCCTTATTTGGTAATATTTATCAAAAGAATTTTAGTCTAATACATTTTTTTTTATTTTTTTATAAATGACATTGAATTTTTAAAATTTAAATAATATTTATTAAGCTAAAATCATGATTTTTCTTTCATGATTCATGATTCTTAAATGAGTATAACCTTTAAGGAAAAAGAATTCGCTATGCTCCAAACGGAATTAAATTGAAAACGGAAGTACTTATAGTAATACAAGTAATAATTGTTTGACATCCTTATTGACATGTTTATTTTTTCACAAAACATATTACTTATATAAATTCATAACAAACGAAGATTTGTTGACTTTCAACTGTTCAATAAAAGGCAAGTGGTATAAGTCGATTTGGCAGCCTCTTAATCGTAGCCGTCGGTGCAGCAAATTAACATCATGACACACATTTAAATGCAGACAAACAGGAGGGGCTGAAAGGGCGGGGACTGGGAGAATTGGAGAGGCAAGTGGAAAGCGGAGAGATTCTGCAGTACTAGTACCCGGGGACTTGGGATATTGAGGCCAAACACACAGACACACACATCCGAGCATAGAGATATATGGACATGCAGAGATGCAGACTGAAGTTCAAAGAAGAAATGCACCCTTACTTTCACCAGATGTTGCTGCAACTCACATTTCCTTATGAACCATCTAATTACCCAAGAATTTCCAACGCACCCCATGAAATTCGATTACCAATAAATTGAAATTTAATTGCCTGTAAAAAAAAAAAACAAATTGAAATAAAATTTGCTTAATCGGTTTGATGACAATGTATTTACACACGCATTTTAATAACTGAACTATTTTCGCATAATGTATTTTCAATACATAATTATGGATGCACAATCAATAAAACCAGCTGAAATCGCTTTCCATTTTTTTTTGTTATTTATGTCTTATTTTTGAAAACTTGGCCCGAAGCGAAACTTCGCTTGCATAATCGGCCAAAAGTCAGAGGAGAAAGCATGGGGAAAGTGGGTTTTTTGGTGCCGTATGCCCAAATAAATATGCAATTGTTATGAAAAATCGAAGGCCAACTTTCAAGTGTCAGCCATATTTCACACTCTCTTTGCAGTAAGAGTGTCTGTGTGTAAGGGGCAGAGAGAGACGGGAAAAAAACGAGAGGAAGAGCAGACGGGCCGGAAGTGACAAGCAATTTGGGTGGCAAAAAGATGCAGCACACCAAAAAAAAATACTCTTCGAATTAGTAGGAGATTAGGCTTTACAACCGTTGGTTACGACTTGTATCCTTGATAAATTTAAATATTTCAAACTCAACTTATATTATTATTTTTTATTTTTGTTATATTTACTAATTGACATACTTAATTAACTAAATTAATAATTATAATTTAATAAAATAGAAATTTTCCAAGTACAGCACAATGGTTTATATTTAAAGTTATCTTTTCCCTGCCAATTACTGCTCTTAACATACGAAATCGTACATCTCTTTTCTAATAAATGCCCACGAATAATATATATAATAATTGTAGGAATAGTAATTGAATTAATTTTTGCTTTATTAAGAATTTGTTTATTGACGTTTTATGTGTTGAAAATTAAATGGAAAAAAATACACAGGCATGTTAAAGTAAAGACGCAGTTGATAATGTAAGATGTAAAGATTGTTTTCAGTTTCTCTCAGAGCAGAGCTCAACTCATCAGCAACCTCACACACACATACACAGATGGTGTTGGCGCCAAGCTGCCAACTCCCCCCTTTTCCAAAGTCCACGTCCACGTCCATGTCCACGTCCATGTCCCTTTACAAATTTTCCTGCCATTGCAACTTGCAACTCGCTCGAAGGATGCGCTATAAATTTTGCACGTTGTTTTGCTGTGGTGCTCAAATTTCGGCGGTCCTAGTCGTTCCGCCGCTCCCCCTCCTCCTTAAACTTTCAACCTATTTTCCCGCATTTTTTCCAGCACATCGATGGCTCCGGCATTTTCGCCTCGTTTTTCTTTGCTACGGCTTTCTTTGCTGAAAAATATGTATATTTCTCGTCCCTCTCGACTGCCTTTGGTCGCATATTTTATGCAGCTGCCTTTGGGCCCTCAGATGCTAGGCGTCCGCCTTTGGTTTTCGAACAGGACGAAAAGGACGAAAATCACGAGCCCCAGACGGAATGTCGGGCAAAGCTGCGGGCCATATTTTCCACGTTCGCTCCGCATCCATTGACGTTTGAGGTTGCTGCCGCTGCATTGTTACTGAATTGTCGTCGAGTTGCCTCCGCCCAGCTAGCCAGTGTAATTGCAGCAATCGCTGCTCGGCGGAATATGAAATTCCTGCTGCCCTTTCATCCATAGATTTTCAACATTTTTTTTCCCCACCCTTCATATCTGCTTGACATCTCATAAATCTTATTAAAAAGCGGGTGGAAAAAACGATAGCATAGTGCTTAGAGTGGCTACTATTAAATAGGGTTTAAAAGTTACATAAATTATTATCACTACTTAAGTTGTCACAGAATCTGATATCAGGATCTCATCAATTTTGAGTAGATATTTTATATTCTGCATTACAAAATTGGATTTTTATTTCGGGTCTAATTTCTTGACATTTAACCAATGTAGCCTCTTTGTAAATAAACAAAAACTGGCCTTGCGTAAAAATTACCAAATACCTTTAGCTATAAGCCCACATCTTTTTTTAAAGACAACCGATTTCAAAATGGTATGTCTTTAAAGACTTGCGTTTCCATCCTCTAAAAATCTGCATTTAAATCTTGGTTTGCAATTTTGGGTCGATTTTTCGTAGTTTTAATGATGTAACCCCTTTCTAAATATCCAAAAAATGGCTTTGCGGAAAAGTGTCTAAAATGCATTTAAATATTGGTTTATAATTTTGAGTCGATTTTTCGTAGTTTTAATGAATAAATATCCAAAAAATGGCTTTGCGGAAAAGTGCCTAAAATGCTGCACTTTTAAATCCATAACTTTTCTTACAGACATCCGATTTCTAAACGGTATATTTTTTAAGACAAGTGGCTTAATTCTCTGAAAACATGCATTTAAATATTGGTTTATAATTTTGAGTCGATTTTTCGTAGTTTTAATGATGTAACCCCTTTCTAAATATCCAAAAAATGGCTTTGCGGAAAAGTGTCAAAAAAGGCTGCATTTTTAAATCCATAACTTTCCGATTTAAAAATGGTATGTCTTTAACGACGTGCGTTTCCATCCTCTATAAATCTGCTTTTAAATCTTGGTTTGCAATTTTGGGTCGATTTTTTGTAAATTTAAATATCCAAAAAATGGCTTTGCGGAAAAGTTTTAAAATGCTGCACTTTTAAATCCATAACTTTTCTTACAGACATCCGATTTCAAAATGGTATGTCTTTAAAGACTTGCGTTTCAGTCTTCTAAAAATCTGCATTTAAATCTTGGTTTGCAATTTTGGGTCGATTTTTTTGTAACTTTAATGATGTTACCCCTTTCTAAATTTTCAAAAAATGACTTACCGGAAAAGTGTCCAAAAGGCTGCATTTTTAACTCCATAACTTTTCTTGCGGACATCCGATTTCAAAATGGTATGTCTTTAAAGACTTGCGTTTCCATCCTCTAAAAATCTGCATTTAAATCTTGGTTTGCAATTTTCGGTCGATTTTTTGTAATTTTAATGATGTTACCCCTTTCTAAATTTGCGAAAAATGACTTTGCGGAAAAGTGACCAAAACTTTTCTTAAATTCGTCCGATTTAAAAATGAGTATAATCCTGTTGTGAAATTCTTTAAGAATCTGTGCTTAAATCTTAGTTTGTTTTCTGGGGTAGTTTATTGTCATTTTTTGAATTTGCGGCTTAGTTTTCTTGATATTTTCTTTCAAAATCTATCATATCCAAGCCAATAACTTTTTTTACTTATGTCCGATTAAGCCTAAAATAGCTTTTGGTTTCACTAATTTCCTGGTGGCCTAGTGGCCGCAGATATATCCTGGTGCCCACCTTTATTGTCATCCTTGTTAAGCAGACTCACCCAATCCACAGCCAGCCCCTCGGAAAATGTGCATTTTCCGCATTTTTCCCTCGTCGCGCTCTGTGGCGAATCGCTGGCCATAAATTTGGCTAGCAGCTTAACAAGCGAGCAGAAAAGCCAAAAAAAAAAAAGCAAAAGAAAAGAATAGCGAAAAAAATGCAGCATTGAGTTGGGAAGGGTAAAAAAAGGGGTGGGGGGGGGAACAGCAGGCTGGGTAACAATGTATAACACGACACTAAAATTTTTATGGCTCCCACAGCCTTTAACTTCAGCGAAGGCATCGGCTGCAAGCTTCAGCTTTTGGGCTCAGCTTTCGTTTTGGACTTGGTTAAGTGCAGCCACGGCTAGCCGCATTATCCTTGTTCATCTGGCCAATTCCTTGTTGTATGGCCAATACACGACTGTATATCCGCAAACTCTGTGTGCGTCACTTTGGGCCCTTTGTTATTGTTTGTAGGCCAAAATCGTTGCCAAAAATAGCATATCCATAGCCCGGCTAATTGATGAAATACTAGTTTTGCCGCAACCACAGCTCGAGCGTTCGATTTATTATACCCATTCGACATACTCTGCATACATATGTACATCCTGTGGCCTTTCAGCACACTCCTAATCGATGGAGTGATGGCTACAAAATGCACAAGCCCACAGTGAATATTTCAGCTTGATTAATTGCCAGTCGAACAATGCCAGCTATGGCAATTTCAAAATTCAACCTCGAGTGCAACACATAACTGCCAAAGCAATATGGTTGGTCAATAGTTATTGCATTTTGCGCTTTTTGTAACACAAAAATGGCAAACAAAGTTTGTTAGTCCTGCCTGGTGGTAAAACTCCCAAATCTCTTACATGCATAATAGTGAACGAAATAGATACAGTTTTTCAACAGAAACAAACTCTTGAAACACAGTTGCAGAGGAAATGTTCTTCAGAGAAATAATAATAAACAAATGCTCTACTACACCAACAATATTCACTTTTACTAGTTTTTTCATAGACACAACTGAAATATTACATATTTTTAGCAGACATCAACCATCGTAATAAATATTCAATACTCATATGTTTTCGCCGACATGCAACTACAATTATTCTTCACTTAAACCGGCAATTATTTGGTTGCTCCTTGGAAAAAGTGGCGAGTTTTTCAATAAATAATTAATGCGTACATGGGCAGAAAACTTTAAAGTACTTCGCATGCAGTAATTTATTCACATTTATATTTTTAAATGTTCTGGTAGACTTATAATTAAAGTTTGGATTAAAGTATAAAGATTACCTGTAAAGTTGAACTATTATATGTGGTTTTGGGATGTTTGGTGTATTTTTGTTTTTTTAATCTGAATTCAATATTTATGAATAAAGAGCTTTCGATGCTATATGATCAATTTAAAATGCAAAACTCAATTTTATTGCATCGCTCAAAAATATGTGGATTTTGTCTGAACCAAACTTTAAAGATAACGTAATTAACATGTTTTTTTTCTGAATTTTCTGCCCTCGTATGCAACATTAACTGAATTATCTTCGCCAGAAATGGTCACGCCGATAGAGAGCTTGTTTTTTTTTTACGCCTACAGTTTTTTTCTTGCTTATACAGCTTTAGTCCTTATTGGCCAATGGACCTGACTAATTGATTTTGTACACGGAATATGAATTCGATTTGAGTTGTTTGCCATTGCTGGTTGGGTCGTGTCGCATGTGCCGGATTAATCGCATTAGGTGGTCCGGTCGGTGGTCCTTGAGGGTGCAAATTGGAGGGGGAAGGGGAGTGGATATTCAGCCTTGGTAGTCTGTCAAGGATACGCGGATGGCAGGGCCCGCCCACTGACGTCATACGGGGGCGGTGAACTGCGGCGATGGTAATCGATGCGGCTGACCCACCGACCCATTAACCCATCAAAACCATTAGCTTTCATTCACCTGCGGATTTGGAGATTTTCAAGTTTTGTAGTGCGCGCCCAGCATCCGGAGGACGAAGCTTTCTGTGGCGCCCCCTGTGCGCCGAGCTTTCGACTGGAAAGCAGAAAAGCCGCAGCCGCACAGCTTCCGGCTTCCAGGCGAAAAGCTCGCTCTATTGACAGCTGACCAACTGACAGTTGGCCGTGTTCCGTTTCCGCTGCATTCCGTCAGCCTTTAATTGGGATAAATCAAAAGAACATTTTACAAGCATAAATATTTTACACTAATTGGATTCATATGCCCATTTTCGTTTTGATTGCGGTTTGATGACTTCTGCGGTGTTACGTTCTTTGACTTTTAATCTTTAGTATACTTTACCGTTTCTGATGGCCTTTCATTCATTCATTTAGACGGCTTATTGATACACCTTTATTCTTAAAATAAAAGTGCATTTCTGCACATGTTGCGCATTTTACTAAACGTTGCGATATTGTGAGTTGACTCAACAAGTCTTTGTAAAAAAACAAAACCGCAATCAACTGATGGTCTATATTTATTTACACGGCTATACTATATTCCTCACATAAAGATCTACACGAACCTTTAAAAAAATAAAGAAGCTTCGTTAATATATTTTACAAAAATTAGATGATATCAAAATAGAGGTTGTTTATATAACAATCTTTCTGTTCCCAGAATGTTTTGTTTTGTAATTAATATACCTTTAAACGATATTTTGAATGCCATAGACCTTACTTTGTTTGCATATACAAAAAAAAGAATGAGTAATAATATCTAAAAAAAAACTGCCATCCTAAGCAAATTTAAAAAAACTATTTAAAAAACAAACAAAACTATTCAAAAGACAAAAAACGTTTACAAAAATCGGAGTTTAAAATATGAACAAAATTAACTCGAGATTTAGTAAAAAGTTATTTGTTACTAAATGAACTTTAAATTTAAAAGCAGCTTGTGAGGGCTTGCCTTAATGAATGTTTTGGTGGCGCAGTAGCCGCTTGGTGATTTTGACAGCTGTCAGCAGCTATGCCGCCGCGAGCTTTATTCATTGAGGAATCTGGCGAAGCGAAGCTCAAGCTCCGTGGCGGGTTCTGCTGGAAGGCCAGCTGACAGCTTCCAGCTTCCAGTGGCGGAGCAGCTGTCTCTCCAGGAGGAGCAGCAGAAGGAGAAGGTGATGGGGGTGGGGGGTAGGCGACAGTCAGGGGAACGCTGGCAGCGAAACGGAGAAACGGCGGAAAGGGAACGACCAGGGGGAACGACGAACGCAGAACGCCGAGCGGATGGCCCAGTATATTCCGACGAGAGTCAGTCTTTGGCAGCCAGCAGCCGACAGCAGATGCCGACGAGGATGCAGAGCAGCCGACCCAAACAAGCCGAATACCGAAATCCAAACCGAAACCGAAATCGAAACCAGAACTCGTACCAGAACCGAATGCCGAACCGAAATCGAAACTGAAACTGAAACTGGGAAAGTGCGCTGCTGTGTTCCATTGCCGATTCGTGGCGTTCCAGTGGCGGTGCATCAACAAGGGGGCGGTCGCCGCGAAGGGGGCGGGGCAGGACACAAGACCAAAGACGAACAAGAAACGGCCGCGGGCAACAAAAATACAAAAAAAAAAGAAAACGTGCTTAAACCTACTAAAATAAAAACGCATTTTTTTACACATTTTTTTAAAGAAAATACACTTTTTTTACTGTGTGTGTATGTGTAAATGCCAAAAAAAAAAAACCATTGAAAAGAAAAGAAAAAAGTGCGGCAAATGGAGAGATTAAAACCGAGCGATAAAGATACATAAATCCATGGGATTGCGTTCGTGTGCTTAACCTTGACATATCAAACATCAAACAAAACAACAAAATTAGACCTGTGTGTAAAAAGCAATGATATTGTGTCTGCAGTGCAGATTCTGCGATTTTGGCATCGCCGAAATTCCGCTGACATGCCAGGCATTTCAACAATAAATCGAACAAGCGCAAGGCAAAAGTTTAGATAGCAAAATAACCAACAAATTAAATAGGAAAAAAAAACTCAAAATAAAACCAAAATAAAACCAAAGAACACTTAAAAAATAGCATTAAACAAGTGGCCGCCAAAGAGAAAGTAGTGCAAGAAAGGTGAAAGGCAGGGGTTGGGTGGGCATATAACATATTGCTAAGCAGAAAACACACAGAGAGAAAGCGAAAAAACACAGAGAGAGAGAACAAGAGAATTCCCAGTGTTTGTTGTTGTTGTTGTTGTCCCTATCGTTGTTGTTTGCACAGCAGCCTACCTGAACAACAACAACAAAAACAACAACGAGCATCAGCAGCAATTCCGCTGTAAGCAATATTTTGAGGTATATCCTTCTTAAGGACGTTCCAAAGGCAATTTGCTGCCTTCTTTTGCTGCTGCTACTGCAGGTTGTGTGTGTGTGTGTGTATGTTTGTTCCTCTCCCTTTTCCCTTAACATTCCTCGCTTTACGCTTTGTCTTCATCTTCACGCAAACACACTCACACAATATCCCAACCGAAACAACGAAAACCCTAGGCAGAAAAGAGAAAAACAGGCATACACTTAAATATTATTAAAGCGTTGGCAAATTAGGATATTTTTCGCATAGATTATGCATCTTGTGCTTTTTTCACAGTTTCCACCACGTATCAACTATAAACAAAAATGTGTACAACTCCCTAAGTCACACATTGCGTATGAGTTATTTCAGCTTGATTTGTTTCGCAAAATTATAAATTCCTGGAAAATACTTCAAAGAGATGAAGAGTTTTTGTTTGCTATTCATAAGTTATAAATTCTCATTATTGACATATACCACCGTGTGTATGAGCTATTTATTGTAATTTTGTATGTACGACAGTGCGTATACGTGCTCTTTTGTGACTCATACGCCAAGGTGGTCGTCTTAAACGTTGTAAGTAAAGGCATTTGTGAATTAATTAATGAATATGTGTTCATGAACAGTTTTGCTGGTATTTTTAGCTCATATAAAATCAAAATAAAGCTCGTAGATAAAATAAGGCTACCTACCTACTTAGGCTTGGTTTATGAGTAATGATTACAGTTGGTACACAACCCAAATCGTTACTAACCGTGGGGTTTTAATTGAAAATGTACTAATCTGTGTGTGTAAAAAGAAGAATTTTGTCAACATCCCCTTTAAGTTAAACAATATCTAAAACAGATAAAAGCTTCAAGAGTTTATATCAAAGGATCGAACTGTGCAATCACTCCACGTTGCGTATGCGTTATATTCACTGAAAACAACAATGCAGATGATTTATTTTATTGCTAGCCAACGGGCCGTAAAAAATAGCAAGCTAACCACAAATCTGCCCCGGATTGAGTCCTTAATTCATCCTTTATCCGTTCGGCCTTTCACCTGGCTGCAATTTGCCTAAAATTTTGGCAAGTGCTCAATTCCGTGGCGCACAGATGCTATATGCTGATGTTGACCTTTCGAGGATGCCAAACTCTCACACTGGCGCACACAGACAGCTGAAATTGATGGATGAGCTGCAGGTCCTGATTCTGTTTTTCGTTTAGAAAGAGATTGGCAACGTGTGAACTTCAAATTGTTGCCAAAAGCACCGCCAACACACAGACAGGCACACGAAAATACACGGATAGCTAATCAGAATTGATTTAAACTCATCGATGACAGCGGACAGCAGGAAAGGGAAAGGGCAGAGGGATGTTAACACAATGCAGTTAGACCCATCAATCAATTAGCATCGACAAGTGACAGCCAAAAAATAAAGCAACTGAAATACTTGCAAAGCTAGGCAATATTTAAATCGAAATTAAAACTTAAAGCATATTCTACGGGGTTTTCAAAAATCCACCATAAATATGGACTCAGCATCCACAATGGACCCGTCGTATGTATTTCTTTTAAGTTTATATTTATTTTACTTTTCTTTATTTATTATTATTTTTGATCAGATGTAGTTATTAGTTTCAGCACTCTTACTTATATATTATTACTTATTTTCAAAAAAGAACATTTGGTATTTTTTTGTTTTGTTTTGAACTTTAGTTTGTTTGATTGCATACTGACTATTTAAATTGCTGCATATTTTAATTATATTTGGTACTAGAAACCCTTTGTACCTACACATTTTCATTATTTGTGTTTAAGTTCCTATTGATTTTACTAATTGTCTTATTAAGTTAATATTATATTTTGGATCTGTTCAAGTTTGCTTTTCATTTTATTTACTATAATTTAATAACATCCTTACATAGGTTCAGGGCGTTTTGGGATAAATGCAATTTTTCCTAAATGAAATTGGAAAACTAGGTTATAAATTTTAGGTCTATGAAGCTTGAAGGTTATAATTAACTATACAAAATTCAAAAATAATTATCTGGTGACAACTATAATGATCTCAACTTTCAAAATCTTTAAACAACTAAAATTTAGTCTAGTTTGGTAAAGTAGAGTAAAATAAAGTAAAGTTACCTTGGGTTGAGTTGAGTTCAGTCCCATAAAATGCGTGACAAGACAAAGGCAACAACAGAGGCGTGAGTTGATGTCTCTTTCTGCCCAGCTGCTACTCTCTCTCTCTCTCTCTCTCTTTCTCTCTATTCCATGTCTCTTTCTTTTTGTGAGGGGTGTGGGCGATGGGTGAAGTATTTACTGCGCACACCGAAAAAATAGAAAATAGCTAAGAAATTCGTTGGAGATGCGAAGAGATGAAAGAGGGCATGGCAATGGGGACCCGGTTCACTTTTTCCCGGCCGAGGCGAAATTCCCGGCCCCAAAGGGACCCCTCCCCCTTCTCACTCCCGCTCACACACACATATACAGCAAACACGCAGACGCAATGGCAAAAAAAAAGAGGAAATTGGAAAACAAAAAAATGACAGCTGCTTAACACTCCTGCGAGAGAGAGAGAGAGAGATGAAGAGAGACAGAGAGAGAGAGATAGGTGTAGCGGAGGTGTCTGATAATAACGGTAAAGATAATGGAAAAGCGCACAATACGCTAGGCTGCAAAGCCAACAAAGCAGCGGCCCAAGCAGGAAACGCCAATAAACGAGGCACACAGCAGACAAACGCTAAGCGCAGCCAGGACACGCACCAAAGTCCATGTGCGTGTGGCACACTCTCTCTCTTTTTGTGCGTGTGTATGGGTTGCATAAATCCGCCAACAAGTTTCCCATTGTGCAGGGCCATTAGACCAAAGAACCCAACTGAATTTTTACCTCAACATCATCCTTTGCGCGCTCTTCTTCTCTCTCTTAGTGTGTGTTTGTGTGTGTATGTGTGTGTGTGTGTGTGCTCCTACAATTACTCACGAACTTTTGCCCTCGTATTGGTGACTTGTTATACACACACGCTACACGTGTCCGACTGTGTGTGAGTAGAAGAGAGTGTGGGTGTGCTGCTGCTGCCTCTTCTGATGTTTGTGTTTGTGTGTGTGTGTGTGGGTGTGTGTATGCGTGTGTGTGCGTCGGTGTCATTACATCGCCAGTTAAGCGCTTACACGCTTCAATTTCTCGCTTGCCACTTATGGCCCAACATTCGTCGCCATTCGTCCTTTTGCGCCTCGCTGTCCGTTTCACTGCCATTCCGTTTGCACGTTCCACATCTCCGCCCGTTTCACTGGCGTGCCATTGCCACTGTTCCCTGAGCCGCGCCACGTTTTTGCGCGCTCTTCCAGGCGAACTGTTGTTTGTTCTGGCCCTCGAACTGGAAACCAAGCGAAAAGCGAAAAGGAAAGGACGAAAAGCAAAAAGCAAAAAGCGACAAGCGGGATAAGCCCCAACGCATACAAAGCAAAAGGAAGCGAACGCAAGGAAAGCCAGAGGGCAAATCAAAAAAGAAATATTCTTGCTGCTTAAAATATCTAAACATAGAAAATAAAATAAATAAAGATATTTTCCTGATGTGTGTGTTTTTGTGAAATAATCAAAAATAAAACCACTCCACAAATGAGTGAAGGCGTGGTATGTTTGTGTATGTGTATGTGCGTGAGCTTCACCTGTTTCACACCCCCTCTATTTTGCTGCCCAATTTCTCTGCTGAACCGAAAGGTTCAAGGTTGTTGTTCCCAATCGAAAAGTCGCGCCAAAAACAACAGCAACAACAGCAGAAACTGCAGATGCAGCAATCAATTGTAATTATTTCACAAAACACAAAAAAAATGGGTTGGAAAACACAGAGAGCCAAATGAAAACGCTTTAAGTTCGACCCATAAATAAAACGTGAAAAAATCTGGGCTCTAAAAATCAATAGGTAAAGGACATCTCACAGGCTCTCTCTCTCTCTCTCTCGTCTGGCAGCCTATTTTTACCCAACAAATTCAAAACAACCTAAAACATGTATGAGTGCTTCCAAAAGCGGAAATTGCCATTTTCACTTGCTGTTTCCGGTTCAAATGAAACTGTCACTGTGTGTGTGTGCGAGTGTGTGTTTGGATCGGTTTTTTTTTTGGGACGATAAATGGTAGAACAAAAAGCTATTATAAATAAATAAAATCAAAATGTGTTCATCAAACTGCAGCTAAAAATGTGAAGCAAATCCCGAAAGCAATGTCAACAAAACAGTGCAAAGTGCATTGCCTAATTGCCAAAGTGTAAACTGTTCCAAGGGCCAAACAATAACAACAAACTTCCAGACTCGTCTTCTTCGCCCCGAAAAACAACAAAACAGAAAACCCCCAAAGGACTTCCTCGTTTTACACTGCAACCAATTGCCAAATGCTAGCCCAAGTAGTAGCCAAATCAACCTTAATGGCCAGAAGCAGCTGCACGGAGGTGCCACAAACCAGGGTGCTCGCCAAATAACAGACGGTGTTCCGGACCAGCATCGCAAGTGGATTAACGTAAAGTGGAGCAGCAGCAGCAGCAGGAGCAGGAGCAGCCGCTGGACGAGGCCGCGGCCGGGATACGCCATCATCCGAGCAGGCTGAACATTGGCGCAATTAGCGATTCGCACCACTTGCTCGTCCTCAACCATTTCCCGCATCGATTTCATCGAGCGATGGGGCCTCACACCGGTTCTGCGACCGCGCCAGGAGCAGCCGTTGAGCGGTGAAAACCTATCCAACGCCTCGCCCCCTCTTCTCTGCGATAGGTAAGGTCCTCGGGCGCTCCGCTTTCTCGAATTCGATAACGTTTATTTCGCGGAAACAAGCGGGGGACTAAGCGGAAAACCTTTTTTGTTTGCATTTTACTCATCTCAAGCTATTAAAAATCACTTGCACAGGTGCCTGCAAGTAAATAGACTTCTTCATTGCATTTTAAAGTGATCTTAAAATATACCTTAAGAAGGGTATTTTTTTATTTTACTTTTTAAATCGAATTTTGAGAGCTATTTTTCTGCAAGAAAAAAAGAATCTCTTGATATTAGCATTCAAAATATTTGCAATACTTGCTTTAACTTATTGATTATAATATTGTTTAAATCGTATCCATATAAAAAATTCTCCTGTGGACTTAAAAAAAGTAAACGCCTTAAGAACTTTAAACCTTTTAGCAATGTTTTACGCTCAATAATACTACTGATAAAGTCTTATTAAATTTTTCAAGACAGGTTTTGGCAATTTCCTTAGTTAAAATTATTGTCAAACTATTAGCACTAGCACTAGCATTACTTTATAAGGCGAAGGGATAAGAGTCGCAATATGTTAACCGCTTGTCAAGAATTTCCATTGCATACCCTCTGGGGCGCATTCCTACTAGATGATGACGATGATGATGATGATGTTGAACGACAAATGATGAAGCGCCAGCCGCAGAGGAATGAATGCAGATGCACAAACAGACAAGCAGAGAGACAGGCACACACAACACACAACACACACGCACACCATCCAAACACTCACCCATCCAAACACTCACACTCACCTACGAAATGGTGGGTGGGTCGATGCGGCGTATGCGCAATGTGACATTGACAGTTGCCCAAACAGCAAGCACAAAAGTGGCAAAGCTTCAATATCATTAACATTCCAATGGCCCCAGACCACACCATCATTCCACCCAGCCTTTTCAACCGATTGAGACATAACAATATCCTTTGATGATATCCTGTAATCGTCTCACTGAATTGACATGAGTTTGACATTGATAACAATGCTGAAGCTGTAGCTGCCTGTATTCCTGTGGCTGGCGCTCCTTTGATTTTCCCCACTCACAAAGACTTTGCCCAGCAGAAGTTCAAGAACGAATGAAGAGCGAATCTAATGCATCTGGGTAAATTGGTAAATTGATGCCCGACGCTAGCGAAAGCAATTCATGACACTAAAACCGCTGACACCGAGTCCTTTCGATCCTGCAGAGAGAGAAACCAATAACAAATAAGTGCATAGTTAAAGTTTTTACTATTTTAGGGTACGTGGAACACTTTGCACTTTTCTCATCTGTATATTTCCCAGTACATAGCCATAAAAATAGCAAACACTTAAAATTAACAGCTGTGGTGGCAAATATTTAAATGATTTTGTTTATGTCAATTAAACAACTTAAAGCTCTCTAAATATTTGTTAGAGAAGTTTTTGTTTTTAAGCAAAAACTTTGATACGAATAAAAACTTAATAGAGTACAAAAATCTAACAATTGTGATATTTAATTCAACTTTGATCATGCTTGTATGTATAAGTCTTTTTACTAAAAAAATAGGAAATACATTTTATAGGCTTGATCATAAGAATGACATTTATAAGCTTGAGAAAATGTGATACCCGTAGATAAGAGTACTTTTAGTTACTTTTATTTACCAATTAAATTATGTATATTTTTTAATATAGGAATATACTTTGCATAATTTTAAACACAAGATCATGAGTGTTCCAAATTGGGTGCCAGAATATAGGGCTTCACATTCTCATACTTTTCCCCAAATTTTCCACAGTGTCTAATTGTTCTTGTTGTTGTTGATTGACACTTTCAGTTTGCCTTTTGCCCGGGCAAACAATTGCCGCACATTTCAACTTGCAACTTGACTTTTGCCCGCTGCTCGCCGCTCGCCGCTTGGCGCTTGCCGCCTGCTACTTGCTACTTGCTATTTGCTGTCATTGTTCTTGACTTTTGATCCTGGCTTTTGGTTGTTGGTTGTTGCTGTTGATACTAGCACTAGTGGTAGTAGTTGCTGCTGGCAGCGACAAGGCGACAAGCGACGTCAACGTCAGCAACAAAGCAACAAAGCCATGAACAATGGACACCGAACAGCCAACAATAAGCGCAGTGTGTGAGTTTGTGTGCTGCTACCATACCATAAGCTTTGTGTCGCTTTCACTCGCTTGACTTTCCCCGTACTTTTACCCTTATCTCGACAACGAAAAAGCCAAACCCCTCCACAGATTCCCAGTGCAGTGCATTAAAATTAAAACCACACAACGGTTGGAGGGGGATGGGAGCATTAAACGGTTTCGGGGACTTAACAAATTGAATGGAGATTACTTTGATTGTGGCCAAGAAGATTGGAATTTATATTGAGCTGTGACTGTGGGGTCAAGTTTCTGGGTCATCTATGACCATTGTGGAAATTCCCCTACTACTTCGACTGAAACCGTATACATATGAAAGCTAGCCACCTAATTAAATGCTCCTTATCAAATATATTATTGTATTTAAAAAAAAACTCCAAAACTTACAATAAAATATTTATTAAATGTTGATTTACATTTAATCGATTACCTAATAATAACAAAAGAATAGAATATTACAGAATATTTATTTTCCCATTTTATAAGTAATGAATTAGTTCATGCTTTACGGTTTTCCTTTGTGGCTCAACTCAACTAAAAGCAGTTAGTTCTTCTCCTTTTATTGAAATAAATATTTTAAAGCTTGTTATTTTACCCTTATACCACCAGGCAATATCGATTAATGAATATTCCACCGTCTTTTGATTGTCTTATCTCTGCTAAAGAGCTATGAACTGGTTGCACTTCGGCGAGCAATGGCTAAGGGCCCTTCTATCTTCGCATAGTCAAGTGTCCATTCTTCAGTACCTTTTTAACCCCTTTCCACCCCTTTGCCACCCCAATTCAAATCCCTTTAAGCCCCCTTCTGACCAATCTACTAACTCTTACGCCTTTGACGCACTTGAGACATTTGAAAAGTTTCACCTTTGGAGAAGTTCGCTTCGCTTTTAAATTGTGCGCTTAACAAGTTCGTTTCCGGTCCCTTTTTTTTTGCCTCGAACTCCTTTCCGCCGTTCTGTTGTTGCTTTTCTTTAAGCTAAGCCTTCTTTTTCGAATAATAAACGACGAAAAGTTTCAAATAGCGGAACATGTTTAAAATGCCTGACGTGCACACCTTTCCAGCACTTTTTTGCACCTTACTCGAGGACCCCCACTCCATTTTGCCCATTTTCCACAACACCTTCTCCATTTTCCACAGCCCCTTTCATTTATTCTTCTGGGCAAACGTGCATCGGCAAATGCAAACAGCACCGAAAACAGAAAGCGACAGGCAACAAGCTTTCACCCAACGCCCACATTCACCCCTTTCACCCCCACACCCTTTCTGTTGTTGTTTGGCTGTTGGCAAACAGCTTGCATGTCGTTGCACACGAGTAGAACCTGAGAATGGTTGCCAAAAATAAAAAAGCCTAACGGAAAACAAGAAATGAGAATGGAAATGAAAATGGAAAACCAAAACTAAGACCCACGAACAACGAGTTCAAAACTTCTAAATGCCCTGCAGCTTAAGATCTTGAATTTACTTCTTTAAATTTATTAGTATTATTTATGTCAACAGAAATACAAACAATACACACAATAAAAGTAAACAAAAACCTTGCCAAATAGTACAAATTATGATTTATTATTTTCTTGTATTAAATTGAAAATAATTTACCATAACAACATATTGGTTAAAGTCAACGGCCTAAAAATACCGCATTACCACCGCTCCAAATAGCCCATAAAACTCCAGTTTTCAATGGCAAAGGGTATTGCAAAAAGCAAATCACGAAAACATACCAGCAACTCACACAAATTGTGCACGCAACTGGCCAAGGTCGCTTAGGGCAGGCCAGTTGGTTGTAGGTTGGCCCGCCCCGACTATAACTATCCGTCCGTGAATCTTTCAGCCCGGGATTTGCATAATTCGACTCTGCGGCGGCCGTGATTCCCGATCCCCCGTCCGTCTGGCGATTGATGGCCCCGGATCCGAATCCGAACCCAAGTCCGGGAGTGGCAGGTGCATTTCCAAGGCAAATTGGTCATATGCAATATAATTCTCGCAAATTTAAGTGCTTAGGCCCAAACAATTTAAAGATGTTTAAAAACATGTTGCCAAAAGGAAATAACACTAACTCTTACATGTTGGAAAATTTCGATTACAAATATTTATTGTTATAGTATTTTAAAGTTCCTCCAGGCTTAATAAATAAATGTATCTCTTTTTAAAAATCCTTCTCCAATTGAAATAACTCTAAAATATGTTGAAATATTATAGAATAGTATACGTTGAACTATTATTAATATTTAATATTAAAGGATTTTATAATTCTTCAAGTTTTGCTACATAAATGTATTTCTCATTTCAAAAATCTTTTCCAAAAGAGTTGAATGCCTTGTGAATAAGTTATTTATTAGTTATTTATTTCACGTACATTTTCATTTATTCATATTCACTTTGAAACTTTGAAACTTTGTCAGTCGAATGTCGTTCGTGACGTCAGCCTAGAATCCAGTTTCCCATTCACCTTGCACAGCCTGCGGCGCCTCTCGTTTGACGGCGTTGATTGAATCATGTTGACACGCTGCCCCCAGAAACCCCACCCCCCTCCACCCCCCTGGCCGTACGCAACTTTATCAATGCTATTTCCCAGAGGGGATTCGATTTGGCCGTGGGCAGCACACAAACTTGCGGCTGTGCCAAATAGAGACTTCAATCTTTGTGCCAGGACCTACAAAGTATGGTGAGGCTCGGATGGGATACAAAGTCAAGACTTTAGTACCAAATGCTGAGATTTCCGGCTTAGTTGCTAAACCAGAACACACAAGGTATGGCTAGACTTTAGAGATTTCCGATTTAGTTTTTTACCCAACGCATACAAGGTTTGTTGTTACGAAAGTATGTGAATGTTGTAAGACAGGAGATATAGCCAACAAATTTCAATGCCAATACAAATTATATAAATTTGGCATTTGCTTGAGAAAATTTCTAAAATTCCTGTGAAAAAAAATTAACTACTGAATGTTAGACATTATAAAAATTAAGCAGATAAATCCCTTGCCAAATAATGTGCTACACAAAAGTCCTGCTTCGATATTTAATCATTTAGAAATATAATCAAAAAAATGGATTGTGCCAGTGAAAAGGAGCAGAGTTATCCCCCAGTTGTTCCTGCCAGATATATGTCCATGGCCTTCTTGTTAAGGTGCACGAACTGACGTCTGCGAGGAATCGGTTGAATATGGGGCAATCGGGTGCCATTGACGGCATTCAGACTCAGATTGGAGTTGGGATCGTCATCGTCGTCGTCGAAAGGGGTTTCTGTGCTTTCCGAGGCTACCGGTGCCTCCAATTGCGTTCTGGCTCTTTTTGCAGCTGCCGCGGCACTAGTGGTGGGTCCTCCGTCCTGGGAGGAGCTTCTCCCTGAAGATGGAGGCACATTTGCGGCATTGACCGTGGAACTAGACCCCTTGGTCTCAGTGCTAGTCAATGTCGAACTGTTTGCAGCCGCAGCCCGTCTTCTGCGCTCCGCGTGCATCTTCGCATTGTTGTTCTTGAGATTGTAGAGCCTTTCTAGAGCACGGTAGCAGGACAAACAGAGTGGCTGTGAACGGAGCTCGGAGTTTATCCGTTGGCCGAACTTGAGCAAATGCGGATTCCTCAGAACGCGGTACGGGGTCCTCAGCTTGTGATTTCCCAGGCCGCACCATCGTCGTTCCACATGCGGTGTTTCATCAGCCATCTGCAGTTTATATAATAATAATTTATTATTTTTCAATCCAAAATCTAGAAATTTATATTTACCTGTTACCGGTTATCTGCTTCAGCTTGCTCTTAGAATACCAAACTAACTTATGCTGACAGTTTAGGCACAGCCTACAATTGATTCCATTTGGAAGTTTGAAGTTTGGATGAGCATTTTGTTAAACATTACATTTTAGGGTTGTTTTAAAATCGCCACCTGATTTGTTAAAAAAGTACATTTTTTATAAGATTCTAAGCTCTCTTGATTTATTTATTCAATATTTAATGAACTCTAAACACTATTATAACGTAATGTATAAATTTATTTTATTTTTTTACTTACTTTTTACTTTCTCAATTGGCTTACTTAAATGTAAAAAAATCACCATTTGAAATTATTCGTAAATTCATAAAAGTGCACTTTATAATAATTATATCAGCGTTTCGCTGCGCTTCTTGATGTATTTATTTATTTTTGTCGCAAAAACTATTTGCACAGCAAAATATTACTTTATTAACACTAAATAATATTTAGATAAACGTGATAAACCATTATACTGTTCATCGTATTAAATGTCTTTATAAGATTAAGAACCCTCCTCGGCGATTCTTAATGAACTCACGTAAGGAGTGTTAAATTTCCTTATTGCAGCCAGTGCACAATGGGTTTAGTTAAGTGTCGAAAAATGTCAATGGGACAATTGGTTGTCCCAAAGGTTGGTTGGTTGGTTAGCTTGCAGATGCGCAGCTGAGGAGTGCGGCATGCATAACCGGGTCCTCATTGAGGACTGACTGGGTGGCGAGTGCGAGTGCAAATGCACTCCCTCAGTTCAAGGCTCCTTTGGCATGTGTGTGTGTGTGTGTGTGTGTGTGTGCATGCCTTAAATTTCCTTTCGCCATCACATTAATTCATAAATTTCAGCATGCCGTTGTTGACGCAGCTAAAAATAGTCCGAAAATAACAGTGTGGGGGGGGTGGGGGTTGAGTCTTGGGTGCAGGGAGGTCTTGGGAGGTCTAAGGACTGAGGCTGACGTTGCCTTGACCGGACAAAGCGAAAGGCACACACTCACTGTGCATATGTCAGATACCAGGACACTCGCATATACGATCCCCAGGACGAAATTGTGCTTCGATTTTCGGCCTTGCATTGAACTTCAGTCATCGCCATTGCTGTTTCCGTTTCCGTTTCCTTTTCTTTTCCGTTGTAGTTTCAGTTTCAGTTGCACTTGTAGTTGCACTTGCAGTTTCAGCTTTTCGACTTATGCAATCCACCTACAGAACGATGCGGAAGTGGGTGAGACTCGTCTTGACTCGACTTGACTCGACCCAACTTGACTTCGCTCGACTTGAATCGAATCTACTCACGTTGCGACTTGTGGATACATATGTATCTTGTAAATAGGTCGCTGCAGCAGAGCACCGACTCATCGACATTGGCGGCATCTAGAAAGGAGGCGACAATGACGTCACAACCGCATCAGGCCGTGCCGCTGACCTATATACATGCTCGCAAGTGCAACAGAGAAGAACACCGAGTGAGTGAGATGGATAGAGACAGAGAGAGAGAGTGAGAAAGAGAGAGAGAGAGAGAGAGACGAGCGTAAACGTATGCATAAATTGCTAACTGACATTTACATATAGTAGATAAACAACAAAATTGTTTCCATGTACTATACGTGGATGGATATAAATAAAGAACAGGCCTTTACTACCACTTCTACTGCACCCAAACTGTTTGTTGACATTTAGTTCGGAGCACGGTACGAATTTACCTCTGCCGGTCTTTTCCTCCTCCATCTCCCGCACTCTCTTTTTGCGGCTTGCAACACCTTCTGACGTCACACCGAACGATATGCCAATTTGTGATTGCAATTACAGGTCATGACATGTCTATCGCTACGGAACAATATCCATAAGCCTGTTAACAGTTGGCATTTTTATACCCTTGCAGAGGGTATTATAATTTCAGTCAGAAGTTTGCAACGCAGTGAAGGAGACATCTCCGACCCTATAAAGTATATATATTCTTGATCAGCATCACTAGGCGAGTTGATCTAGCCATGTCCGTCTGTCCGTCTGTCCGTCTGTCCGTCTGTCCGTCCGTTTATATGCAAACTAGTCTCTCAGTTTTAAAGCTATCTGCATGAAACTTTCCCAAAAGTTGTCTTTCTATTGCAGGTAGTATATAAGTCGGAACGAGCCGGATCGGACGACTATAGCATATAGCTCCCATAGGAACAATCGGAAAAATAAATGAAAAAAAATTATAACTTTGCTGTTTTTTAATTTTTGTTTAGTTCTTCGACATATAGTAATGGTAAAATATTTCCGATTTACGGTTTAAATTTCATCAAAATCGGACGACTATAGCATATAGCTCCTATAGGAACAATCGGAAAAATAAATGAAAAAAAATTATAACTTTTCTGTTTTTTGATTTTTGTTTGGTTCTTCGAGATATAGTAATGGTTTAATATTTCAGAATTACGGTTTTAATTTCATCAAAATCGGACGACTATAGCATATAGCTCCCATAGGAACAATCGGAAAAATAAATGAAAAAAAATTATAACTTTTCTGTTTTTTAATTTTTGTTTAGTTCTTCGACATATAGCAATGTTTAATTATTTCAGAATTATGGTATAAATTTTATCAAAATCGGACGTCTATAGCATATAGCTCCCATAGAAATAATAAAAATATATAAAATAACTATCTAATAATTGAGCTGCAAATCATCATAGTTTCAATGTTTTTTTTAGCACATACTCAAGTAAATCATAATTTAAATGTTTTCAAAAGTATTTAATTAATGCAATAGCTGCAAGGGTATATGAACTTCGGCTTGCCGAAGTTTGCTTTCCTTCTTGTTTTTTTTAGAAAAGGCACTTTAAAAATATCTAACAAAATTGAAATATTCGAAAAACTTAAATATACCCTTAAAATTTAAGTTTCTTGACTTTGGCAACTCTGGCCACTCAATGAAAATAATTGCAATATGACCTTTCTCTGCGCTTCTCAATCGCCAATTGACTTTCCAAGTTTGGGGATACTTCTCTTCAATGTGAAAATATTCATTTATTAAACATATAACTTAAATAACTCTAATAACGAGTCAAACATATTAGAATTCATAAACAAAACTAATATAATCGACTTACTATAAAACCATACAAAATATTCATTAAGCTCACATTCTATTGATTATAGGTTTAGTATAGGTTAAGCAAGCGCTTATGAATCAAACATACACTATTAATCTCTAAATAATTAAATTTAAATAAATTTAAGTTTTGTAGTCACTTCTTTCAAAGAGACTCAAATATGTATATGTTAAGTTGGCTCTCAAACCAATAAATTACTTTATTTAATAATGTTTTTTCAAAGCCATTATTATGTTTACCACATGTCCGACCATAAATATGAAGAAGTACCGCGGCCGCCGCGAAAAGATAGAGTTGCAGACGGCAAAGATTTATGCCGGCAAACAATTTGTCCGAGCAGGCAATCGCCATTATTGCAGTCGAGTGAAGGAAATAACTGGTGTGGGCGGTGGATGATGATGAGGATGAGAACGACGAGGCTTTCTGGCTTTCTGGCTTTCGAGGGTGGTATTGTGCACTTACACGCTTAATTAAATGCCACGGCACGGCGCCAGAAAGCAGGCAACCTGCCATGCAACGCCAAAAAGTTGCCAGGAGCGGCAGTAGCAGCAACAATTGCAACTGCAACAACTGCAACAGCAGCAACAATTGCACATTGTCAGCAACATCAGCGATAAGGGCGGAAAATGTTGGGCACACTGCCAGCAAATGGGTGTTTTTTGGGTGGTTCATTGATGATAATGATGACGATGATGATGATGATGATGATGATGGTGTTGCTGTGGTTGAACCCGACTCGTTGGGTCCTTTTTATATGCGATTGTAATACAATTTCAATTACAAGTGTAAACATAAGTATATTGCCGGCGTGGGCGTGCTGTCCATATATATATATATATATTTATATATATATATACATATATATATATATCTGTATATCTCTATACATATATGTATGCATGTGAAGTGCAATGAATTTAATTTGAGTGAGGCCTAAGCCAAAGATAGCAGTTTAGTATAGAGTAGTATGGTATAGCATGCCATCTCCCCGTGTCGTTCTATAGCCTCAAATGGTTGGCATCGCAATTGCGAATTGCAATTTGAAATCGAGAAAGTGAGGCTGAAAATCCCCGACTGCCGCCGGCCATGCAATATGCATGGCCATTGAATATTCAATGGCAGAGAATCTGGAAATTGATTCGAGCCGAAAAGTAATTAAAGACCAGGCCACTGGAGAGCTTCAAGATCGAAGGCGTTGAATAATGGAGATGTGACTTTCACTTGCCAAGAAAGAAATTCGAACGCCGAAACTTGAACATATATTGTATATATGAAATGGCTGTGGGATAAGTAATGGTAAAGTAATTGCCGTCTGGGTTGCCTTAAATATTCAGTTGAAAGTTAAACGACATGCCTTGATTGAGTTGATTAAGTATTGACTGACACCAAGATAAGTAAATTGTATCTAAATCTTGAACTGAAAGCTTCTTCTCCCCAATTTACCTGGATTAAGTCCATGTTTACTAATGTTTTAATAATAATAATGTTTGAATATTAATAAGTGACATGTGTTTTCGTTTGTACTAACTGCATACGCTTTCTCTTACAGGTCTTTGCCCAAATTGAGCAGTCAAGACGAAGAAGGGGGGGCTGGTCATGGCTTTGGTGGCGGACCGCAACACTTTGAACCCATTCCTCACGATCATGATTTCTGCGAAAGAGTCGTTATAAATGTGAGTCGCCAAGTTGAAAAATAACATCGTAATATATACAAATTCAATTACTATTACTACTTTGTCATATAGGTAAGCGGATTAAGGTTTGAGACACAACTACGTACGCTAAATCAATTCCCGGACACGCTGCTTGGGGATCCAGCTCGGAGATTACGGTACTTTGACCCGCTTAGAAATGAATATTTTTTTGACCGTAGTCGACCGAGCTTCGATGCGATTTTATACTATTATCAGAGTGGTAAGCATTCAGTCGATATTCGATATTCGATATACCAGAACCTAAAACCAACGACAATTTGTTTTATGTATAACCACCGGCTAATGTTTCTCTATTTCTCTTTATCCTCGTCGTCGCCGAAACAACAAACAATGAATACTTGACTTTATTCACACACCGCCACCCACCCACCCACTTACACCAACCACCACCCCCAAAAACACACTCATCACCATCACGTTCATCCACAGGTGGCCGACTACGGAGACCGGTCAATGTCCCTTTAGACGTATTTAGTGAAGAAATAAAATTTTATGAATTAGGTGATCAAGCAATTAATAAATTCAGGTAAGCCCACGTGTTGCCCACTAGAAATTCCACTACTCCCTTACAAAAAAAAAAAAAAAAAAAAAAGAGTGATAAACAAGGTCCAAAACAATAACCCAACCGAAAAAAATAAACAGAAAAACTAAAACAATCAAATAAAAAATGCAGAACAACAAATTGGTTCGGTTTGTTCTTTATTGGTAGCACGGCAAATTTTCTATCGAATCAGTGTAATGAGGCATGCAACACGGCTAACAGACCGACACACGCACATAGACATAGAAATAGATCTAGACTTGGCTTGAATACAAACTTACATACCTACACATTGCGTTGGCTGGACGTGTGGTTCAAAGGGGAACTTATTTTATTTTTCAAAAACGATTGTATTTATTAATATTAATTTAGTTGTAAATTATTATGAAATATTGTAAATTTGTAGTTTGTAACTATAAAATAATGTTTAATAGGATATTTATATTTCGAAACCATGAAATTGTAATTTTAAGTTTCATCTAATACATGTATAGTTTGTTGGCAATTTTTCCCTTAAAACTAATGCATCTCCAGCTTTGGCGAGGTAGAAGCAAATTTAATAAGAAAAAAAACCACAGATATAGAAGGACTGGACCCTGGACCGAGGTCAAAAGCGAAAGTGAATGTTAATCACTTGACCACCAGCTTAAAATTTTGTTGATACGGCACGGGGGGCAGTGTGGCCGGACCCGTGGAGCGGAGATGGAAAACGGATATGCAACCGAGGCAAGGACGATCAAGGATCCGGCGGAATGCAGCCTACTTAAACTTTATTAACTCTTTGCTGATTGCCAATGCCAATGCCAATGCCAATGCCAAAAACTAGACACACCTAAGCTTCTTGTACGGCTTTAAATCCATATCAATTTTAAGTTTAGCTTAGCTTTCGATCAAAGCAATTTTGCCAGCTTCCTGTTATAGTTGCGAACCAATAAATTAAATCTGTGCCTAAAAAATACGGAAAATACTTAAAGAATGCCACACTCACACAGACCTACACACACACCAAAACAAAAAAAAAAACACCCCCACACATTATAAACGGAATGAGAAATTGTTATGAATATCTAATACTAACAAGAGACCATCAATCATTGCTCTATTTGCAGAGAGGATGAAGGCTTTATTAAAGAGGAAGAAAGACCATTACCGGATAATGAGAAGCAGAGAAAAGTCTGGCTGCTCTTCGAGTATCCAGAAAGTTCGCAAGCCGCCAGAGTTGTAGCCATAATTAGTGTTTTTGTTATATTGCTATCAATTGTTATATTTTGTCTAGAAACATTACCCGAATTTAAGCATTACAAGGTGCGTACGAATCCAGCCGAAGGACCTCCAAGGGATACATCTCTCTCTCTCTCTCTCTCTCTTTCTCGTTTTCGTTCTACTTCTTTAAAAATTAACAGGTGTTCAATACAACAACAAATGGCACAAAAATCGAGGAAGACGAGGTGCCTGACATCACAGATCCTTTCTTCCTTATAGAAACGTTATGTATTATTTGGTTTACATTTGAACTAACTGTCAGGTAGGCCGCTCACTTCCATTCCAAACTATTAATGCGTACACCTAGTTATAAGCTAAGCAAACGAAAGAGAAATATTAGTTTGAAATTGAACTCGAATACAATATCTCTCTATCCATCTATAACTCTGTTTCTAATTGAGTAAACATTAATTGATTTGCCGTTCTCTCCTCTTTTGTCTTTGATTTGATTTGATTTCATTTATTTATATATATATAAATATATATATATGTATATATATATATATATATACATATACTCGTGTATATTTCTCTGTCTGTTGTTTTGCTTTTATTCGACACTCATGGTTTAATTCAACTGTTTCAATCTGAATTCTTCTTTCTCTCTCTTACATCTATATTTCTCTCTCTCTCTCGCTCTCGGTTTCTCTATCGCGCTGTCTGTGTGAATCTTTAAACCAAACCAATCGCTGGTCGTTGTATCGATTTTGTGTGTGTTCAGGTTCCTCGCATGTCCGAACAAATTAAATTTCTGCAGGGATGTCATGAATGTTATCGACATAATCGCCATCATTCCGTACTTTATAACACTAGCGACTGTCGTTGCCGAAGAGGAGGATACGTTAAATCTTCCAAAAGCGCCAGTCAGTCCACAGGTATGAGATTTCTGTTTGCCCAATGCCAACTACACATATATCGATATTAACCACTCACACACGACCACACACACTCACTTGCATATACAGTTGAACCGATTAAAGTAATAAGTGTTGCCATCATCATTTATGAGTTGCCTGACATGAAAAAGGGGTTGCCTGCCCGCCCCAAACCCAAGAAAACAACACAACTTTCAGTCAAAACTTTTCATTTGTTCCAACCTCAATCGACAATCAACCCACTGATCATTCCACATCCCCACTCCAGATCCCAGTTTATCGATAACTTATGACCAGGTTATGTTCATTGTTGTATATTACCGATATTACCGATACTAACACAAACCAACATCTCCTTACTCACCTCTATATACATACAATCGAGCTATGTAAATGAACATCCATCATATATATATAAACGATACACACCAACATACATATATATATATGCATACCACCTATAACATATATATATATATATATATTTCGATAAAATTTTTAGGACAAGTCATCGAATCAGGCTATGTCCTTGGCAATATTACGAGTGATACGATTAGTTCGAGTATTTCGAATATTTAAGTTATCTAGGCATTCGAAGGGTTTACAAATATTAGGACGAACTCTGAAAGCCTCAATGCGGGAATTAGGTTTACTTATATTTTTCTTATTTATAGGTAAGTTCCATACAGTCAAAAAAAAAAAAACAAAAAAAAAACCTACCACATTTACTTATCGATTTACATACAAGTTTTATTCAAACAACAAAAAACAAAAGAGAAATACTGTAAAACGACTGCGACCATCCAGACAGACTTTTCACCCCTGCTACCCTGCACCCAAAAGCCCTATTTCTAATACTACTTCTCTCTGTCTCAATGTCCCGATACACACGTAATTACTATAACTATATCGATGCGAGAATCCGCTTTTCGATCGCGAATTAAAACAACCACAAAAGATACATATTAAATATATATGCTTACGTCTGCCTCAATCCAGCACATTTATGTTAACGCTCATCACGTACCCCAAAAACCCTCTAAACAAATAAAAGAAAAAAAAAAACCGAACCTGCCAAATATTTCATAGCGCCACAGACAACAACAGCCAACCAAGCCACAAATAAACAAAACAAACAAAAACAGAAAAGTGTTATGCTTTTTAAGAACTTATCATTTCCGATTTGATTTGCCTCACGAAACTCGGCGAAAGCCAAAAAGCCCAGACTTAAGACTAAGGTATACCAAATATGAGAACTCCTAGTACTTGCATAGATCAAGTATCCAACATTAAGATATAGTGTATCTGCAGACATACCCTTGTCCCATCGCCCCAACGTCCCAACAACTCAACTCAAACCACCTGAAAAAAGGAACCGCTCCAATAGAGATTAGACCTTAAACATCAAGCTATACTAAAGTTAACTAAAGTAACGTAAACTAGTCATACTATATAGTTACATCCATACACATCCACACACACTTCACACACCAAAAGCCCACATACAAGCTAAATAAATAAACTAGATGGAGGCCCTTAGAGCGTGTATCCGTATTATCTAGGTGTACTCGTAAAACTCACCCATTACGTATCTCTTACTTATTTAGTGTCGTCTAATACTAGCGCTAAGTAGGTACGAACTATCGCCCAATGGAGCAGCGGTACGTTAGCGATCCCCTGATCTCCTGATCTTCTGATCTCCCGAACTAAAAAAAAAAGCTCTATAAGTATTATTCACTTTGGATATGTTCGTTGAGTTCTCTTCATTTGCGTTTTGTATTAAGAATATCAATTTAAATTTGAGTTTGGTTTTGGCTAGCTTTTTGAAAAACCAGCTGGAAAGTCTCACAATGTACTCGAATTTTAGTCTATTACTCCTGATATACTCTGACAAAGTGCAAACGGCAGACCAGGGAGGCGAAAATGATCGAGTGTTCTTAGCATCGGATCGTTTCGGGATTTTCCAAAATGCCGCGTTCAAGTCGTTGGCAATTTTAAGGTCTTCAAGTAATTTGTGCGCAGATCTAACTTATCTTCACAACTCTATAATCTTTATGTCTGTGTCTTGTAACCTGAATCTTTTCCTTTCCTGCCCTTTCCTTCCTGATCCCAAAACAAGTAATACCATTTTTGATATGCCCAAACTGCGTTGAATATGCCTTAAAATTGGCAAGCTTCTTGGCATTCAAATTGTCCAACCAAAAATCACATAAATAGCAACTAGAAATGGTGATCGATATATGCTACAACCTTATACATACAGAAAGATCAAGCGATAATAAATTATACCATCTGTATCAAATAAATTATATATATTTTGTATTGTTGTTCATGTTCTACCACATTCAAGTTGTTCGTAAACCGTAATCAGTAATCAGTAATCCGTATTCAATAATCCGTATACCGTACTCATCATCAACGTTGTCGTTTCGATGTCCATGTCCACAGATTGTGCCGTGGTTTGAATTTTGCTTTTAGTTATATAGTTTTTAGCTTCTAGTTTCTAATTTCTAGTTGGTAATTTCTAGCTTATAGTTTGTTGTTGTATCCGTTGACCGATTAACGTATTAAACTAACCATACCTAAGTATATCATATGTATAATCTATAGTGTACCATATCTAAACCGACATGAACACGAACACATCTATATCAATATATCGTTACTTAAATACTTTCATTTATCTGCATATCCAAAACTAAATATATTTTGTATATATCAGTTACGTTGAGTTCTGTGTCTGTTGTGTTTCATTCCATACATTCCATTCCGATTCGTTTCATAATGTAATATACTTGTTCTTTAGCATTAAATAACATTGCAAAGTTCCGTGGGACAGCTGATGATCTATAAAGAAAAAACTAGCAACTGCTATATATAACTGATATATACATGTATAGTATATTGATATTACCAATAGGCATTCGATGGTTGTTTCGATTCATTTCGTTTTCGTTACCGTATCATTTGTCTTGCCGTAGTGTAGATTTATCATATCGATATATTGATATATATGTATAGAAATCTATTGATATGACTACTTACCTACTACTACTTATGAACCGATAACGTATGTATATTGTATTATACAAAGAACTTAGCTAGTTTCATGTTTAACTCTAATCAAACAAACAAACAAAAATAATAATAATACTCTCTAATAATCTTCTGTATAGCTAGATTCCACCGATCAAGTAGCATTACTAACTTATTAACACACACACACACAGACACTCACACGCATTTTATCTAACTCTCTCTATTTATATTTCTTTCTCTCACACACCCACACTTGTGAAAGCGCAGAGATGTAGGCAACGAAAATGCATCTCTGCACTTTTTGCTTACTTCGGTTCCTGCCGAGGCACATGACAATTTTTGTTATCGCCTTTGTAATATTTTGCTAACTTTTTGTGTGACACTCACGCAGATAAACTCTCTCACACACACACACACACACACACACATTCGTATACATTATACATACATGTCCAACGAAGAATATTCTTAAAACATTTTTAATTACATATATAGTTTTCTTTATCGTGCACCGAATTCCAAGGGAAAGAAAACCCCAAAGCATTTACTAACTCATAATCATAGTCTTATGTATATCTTGTAGTTGTTTTAACGAACTAATAAAAGGGGTTAGCAGTCCACCTTAAAATCTGACGGGATTCAGATATCAAAACCCTTGCGACCCAAAGAACCAAAACCAAAAACCAAAAACCAAAACCCCATAGCCCAGACCAACCCCCAACCGATTCCCAAGCAGAAAATAATATTTGATTGCACATTTAATAACGATTGATCTCTATTTAAACGATCCGATTGGATCGTGATTCAGGCGTGGTCCTGTTCTCGTCGGCGGTTTATTTCGCGGAGGCTGGCAGCGACAGTTCCTTTTTCAAGTCGATACCGGACGGCTTCTGGTGGGCTGTAGTGACCATGACGACGGTGGGATATGGTGATATGAGGTACAGCCCACGTTTTAGCTCCATAACTACCACTGGTGTGGTCCCGGCACTAGCTACTCTCGATCCCGCCTTCTATATCTACACTTATCTATCTCTCTCTCTAAGTCTATCTATGTCTGTCTCATTCTGTCCTTATTTTGTCTGAGTGTTTGTAACTGAGTGTTGTACAGTCCTCCCATAACTCAGCCTAATGTCTTTCTGAAGCTTTATGTGTGTCATTGATGTTTTGCTTTCGTCACTCTCCTAATGCTAATGTATATAAAACAAAAAAAATAATGAGTGTTCTATTCCCATGGGTTTCGTTCCCAGACTGTGCCTTTTGTACAGTTGCGTCCAAAAAGATGTCTCTGTAAAATGAAAAATTTTAATATACTATAGATGTTGTGGTTCGCTCGCTTTTATGGCCCTAGACCCCCATTCCCCTCCCTGTGTTTTTTGTCTCATTTTCATTTCCGTTCATTGTTATTCCTTACGTGTTTCTTTTGTGGCATGATCAGTTCAACGTTTTGCGTCGCTGTCAATCCCACATTCTTTTTTCCGTTTTCCATCTGTTTAACGTTATGTTCGTCCTTAGTATGTACCAACATCCCCCCACTCCGCATCCCATTAGCCCCTAAATAAGGAATGGAGTCTGATTTCGTTTTCAAGACATTTGTTATGTGGTTCACTATCGCCGTATGTTCCATCCGCAAAAAATATCACCATATTTATGGGCGAACAGCGGGAGGCTCACCAGAAACCGAGTTACTATCATTGCTCTTCTGACCTACCCAATTACTTTAGAACAAAAAAAGCCACCTAGGTAAGCCTTGATTTTCTGCTTGGGAATGCCGCCGGATTGTGGTGAAGTCGATCCGAAACACACGTGAATATATCAGAACTCTTTTAAGTTGAACCGAAAACAAAAACACTGAAACTGAAAGAGAAAAAGAAGCCGTGCCAGGGTTGCCAAATGTATTTTTGGAACACAAAATACCCCACCATCACATACGTACACCACCTTGACGAGCTTCCGACGCATCCAGACATATAAGACTTACTTTCAAAAACACTCTTTGGTTAAATGTTAATTTTGAAAAAAAAAAAATAAAAAAATAAAATAAATAAAACTAAAAAAATATACAACAAAAAAACATAAAAGAATATAATACCAATGCAAAGCAATGTTTCTCCCATCAATTTTTTAGGCGTCGTACTCTTCTCATCGGCGGTTTATTTTGCGGAAGCTGGAAGCGAAAATTCCTTCTTCAAGTCCATACCCGATGCATTTTGGTGGGCGGTCGTTACCATGACCACCGTTGGATATGGTGACATGACGTATGCAAATCTATACAATTCTAACTTTTATGATTACGTTTACGATAACTCCAGTTTTGATTTAACGTTTCGTTTCCGTTATCGTTCCGTTTTTGATTTCGTTTCGTTCCCGCCTCTTGGGAGCGCCTCCATTCTGGGCGCTCCATTCCTTCCCCGTTCCACTTCTGTATTCTGTTCTAATTTTCATTTCCAACTGTTTCGTTGATTGCGTTATGTGTGATTATTAAAAGCCCGCCCCAACAACGCTAACCCAACTAAAGCTATATGTATATCGAAATGTATCCAAAACTAACTGTACTTCTTGTTAACCCTTTTGAGTTTCGTATCTCCCGATTAATAATATGCAAAACCAAACTTTAACGTTGTTGTCTCTTACTTTCTCTTATTCGCTGAGCTGTTTGTTTGTATTCGTATTTGTCTATAACGACTTCTATTTGTATTTGTCTTTGTCTTCGTATTTGTATTTTTCTTTGTCTTCGTCTTAAATCTTGTGTTCCGTTGTGTTTCGTTTTGTATCGTTAAACGGTTTTCAGTTGGCATCACTTTTTCTTTCTCGCTCGCACTCGTTCACCCTCCATCTCGCTCTCTCGCGTGTTCCGTTGCCATCTCATTGCGCTCTCACCTTGTCTCTTTTAGCTGTTTTATACTTTGCGCCAATTTTATGTATTTTGATTTTCTTATCGCAAATTTCCTATGTAACGTTGTGTCGTTGTTTAGTTCACAAAAGATACCGAAATAATCTCGAAAACTACCGAAACAAGTCGTCATCAGTTCGATGTAATACTCATAGCGGGCACTGTATCTCCACAGTGCCACCCATAACCGCCATCATCTAACTCACAAACTATATATACACACACACACACACACACACACACACACACACAAAGACTGGTTGATGAAACCACGCCCACCGAGCGATAACGATAACTTAATTTGCTGGCCAAACAGTTTATCGAGTTGAACCCCCCAAAACACATCCACAACGAACAAAAAAAAGCTGGAGAAAAAAAACAAAAAACAAACATAACAAAGGATGGAGGGAACGAAGACGAAGAGAAGCATGCTGCATGTGCCCGATAAACACACTTACACGACACACTCACTCCCACACTGCCCCTTTCGCCCTCATTTAAACACGGACACACACGCACACTGCGACAAAAAAGTTTAGCTACAGCCGCCTAATGAGCAACAAAACCAAGCCGCCTGCCGAATCCAATTGCCTATGATACCAGAACCTATTCCCTTCACGTTCCACTCCTTTTCCCCCATTTTTCAACTGGAGGAAGAAAAAATTTTCGCCACACTCACACTCATGCACTAACCCCCCCTTCACACACACACACACACACACAAACACCTGAGCCAGTCGCTCGCACTTATGCAATAATTATGTCTGTATATGTATATCTGCACACAAACAAGCCGCCTCAGAAACTGCCAACAGAAAAAATAAAAACAAAAAAAAAATACAGAAGACAGAAGAAAAAAAAAATACCGATTATACCCAGATATACGCTTATCCACCCACCCGTTGTTCTAAGTGTTGTGCCTTCTTCTTCTTTCGACTTTCGTACTCTTTGCGCCACTTTAATTTGATTTGAACGTTCTCTGCTAGACTAATTCCTACTCAAGCCCTTCTCTCTATAAATATACTTATATAAGCGTACACCTATCAATATCTATACCTGTATCTGTATCTATATAATGCGTAATGCCGTATAATTTTGCCAATGCATACAGTATATAAGATAAAAAAAAACCAACGCAAAAGAAATTCTAAGAACAAAACGAGAGTTTTACTTTACATTTCTTATATATTTGTATTTTCATTTTATTTATATCGTTCGTTCGTTAACATCGCTCGCTTCCATCCAAACAAACAAATACCAAAAATCAATTAAAAAAAAAACAACCAACCAACTCCAAAATTCTCAATTCAAATAAAATATACATCAATTGTTAATCAAAAACCAAAAACAAAAATCCAAAAAAAAAAAACAACAACAACAAAATTGCACTTATTTATTATCATAAAAAAATAATAAAAATCAAAATAATAAAATGCAACCCTTAAACGCCCGGAAAAAAATTGTATGTGCAAATGAATGCCAATCGAAAATTGCATTGTATCGTTGTATCGTTTGACACACGATCACGTTTATCGATTGAAATCGAATTCGAAATTGAATTGAAAAATTATCTATCTAAAACTGATTGATTGATTGATTGAATGATTGAATGATGATTGATTGATGGTACAGACCCGTCGGCGTTTGGGGCAAGATTGTGGGATCACTGTGTGCCATTGCTGGCGTGCTGACCATCGCACTGCCGGTGCCGGTCATCGTCAGCAATTTCAACTACTTCTATCACCGCGAAACGGATCAGGAGGAGATGCAGAGCCAGAACTTTAATCACGTTACTAGTTGTCCATATTTGCCAGGTACATTAGGTAAGTTCAACACTGTGTGTGCACTCCCAACCCCCCCCCTGTCTCTCTGTCCCCATCGCTCTGTGCCCCCGGATCTCCGTGTATCTGCTGTGGCCTTGAGTGAGCTCAAACCCCTCCCTCCCCACTCCGTACTCGATTCGCATTTACCCCACCCCAAAACCCCCAACAAACCCAACCAGAATACCAACCAACCTACTGCCTACGACAGAACCACCAAAACCAAACCAAATCAAACCAAACCACAAATTCAAGTAGAGCAACAAAAAGTAGAACCCGTCGAATAAAAATAGAAACATTTACGAAGAAAGAAACGAATTGTGGATGCCGATGCCGAAGGCGGTGCCGTGTGCTCCCAAAAACCACCAACCAAAGCAAAAAAAAAAAAAAAAAAAAAAAAAAAAAACCCCACCATCTATCCTCCCCATTGGCAGCACCACCAACTGGCGCCCAAGCGGATGGGTACCGGCACTGCTTTCGAACCAAACACCTTGTCTCGCAGAGAAAAAATATCACCGCAGTCGGGTCATCGATTTCGAGCTACCTTTGATCTGAGGCATATCAACGTTGTATCTCTAATATCGTAACAAACAAAACGGAGATGATTTTTGAATCTCTAGATATTGCAAGATAAGGCATAGTTTTTATATCGCCAAAGCCTTAGACGCTGTTTTTCATCTATAAAAACTCTCAAACTACATATTCTCAAAATACATTTCCTACATTTTGTTTTACAAACTTGATTAAGAACATAAAAATTGAGAGTTGTTAGCATGTTTTATCACGAACAACAATATGTGTTGATAATTCTTAAGGCAACTTAAGTTTAAATTTAAATGTAGTTACCTAATCCGAGCCGTTTTTATGCAAAAACTTCGAAGTAATACAAATACTGATTGGTAAAATCTACGAAATAAAATATTACTTATAATTTCAAATCATCTATTGATTCAGTAACCATCTTAAATATTATTGATTCACAATGCTATGCCAAATATTATTGACATTGTTTAAGGAAATAATTGAAAAAGTCGAGATGACAATATGAAACAGATGTTATGTTTTTTCTCTGAGCACTGCCGTACACCCACCATCCCATCCCCCAAAACCGGTGGGCTAGTGGGCTGGTGGGTGATGGCATGCTGCAGCGCCGGTGGGTGGCAACCCTGTCGGTGGGGCAGCGATATTGACAGCGGTGCCACAACCAACGTGCACGAACCGTGTGTGTTTTGTGTGTAAGCGAGTACTACAGCAAAAAACATTACTGTTACCGATGCATTACAACTGTATGTGTGATCTCCTCTTTCTCTCTTCTCTCTCTCTTCTTTTTGTTTCTCTCTTTATTCCGTCAATTGTATGGTTAATTCGAATATCGAAACGTGACCTCCACACAAATAATTCCCGAAAAACCCAACAATAAACCCAAACCAAAAAAAAACCCAAATTCAAATCAAACTCGAACCAATCCAACCAAAACTCCGCTCCTGCATCCCTGGCATTGTGTGATTCCCCCAATCAAACTCACGTACACACTTCATAAATACACACACACACACACACACACACACACTCAAACACACACACACACATGTAAAAACACTCTGTCTGCCAACGCGTGATATACACTGCGACAAACACACACTAAACAAATGCATACCAACCACCAAGTAGGTCAACACATGAAGAAATCATCGTTGTCCGAGTCCTCATCGGATATGATGGATTTGGACGATGGTGTCGAGTCCACGCCGGGATTGACAGACACACATCCTGGACGCAGTGCGGTGGCTCCATTTTTGGGAGCCCAGCAGCAGCAACAGCAGCAGCAACAGCCGCAGCAACAGGTTGCATCCTCAATGTCAACGTCGATCGACAAGCAGTTGCAGCATCCACTGCAGCAGCTGACGCAGACGCAACTGTACCAGCAGCAGCAGCAACAGCAACAGCAGAACGGCTTCAAGCAGCAGCAACAGCAGCAGCTGCTGCAGCAGCAACAGTCCCACACAATAAACGCAAGCGCAGCAGCAGCAACGAGCGGCAGCGGCAGCAGCGGCCTTACCATGAGGCACAATAATGCCCTGGCCGTTAGTATCGAGACCGACGTTTGACTACTGGGTAAGTGTTGGATAACGCCACTCGCTTGCTGCACAGACCCCTCCACTCCCATCTTTATCACACTCTCTATCTCTCTATCTCTATCTTGCTCTGGCACACTCATTTCTCTGACCCACCTTCCCACCACCACCACCCACTACCGAAACCCGTGCACCTTGAGCCGTAGAGCGTAACTAGGTTTAAGTGTTGCAAAATGCCAAAAAGCAAAATGCAAAATTCTAAAACGGATCGTTCGCACTGGCTGCCATAGGGGCGGAGCAGTGAAAACACTTTATTTTGCTGCTAAGTGAGAGTAAACGAATTTACAGAAGAGAAAAAACTTTCTTTTGCTGCCATAAGAAAAGTAAATACATAGTTATTTATTAAATAATCGAAAAAGTATGAAATTAAAATGTTAATTTTTGGTACTATCGATTTTGTTTCAGAACGACCTAATTATAAAAGACAAAATGTCCCTATTATCATCAAATATCATTAATAAATCATTTAAAATTATACACTGCTTTTCCCTGTGCAGTGCGAACGTCCGATCAATTAAATTGAACTGAATTGAATTACGATTTGATTAGAACATAACTTTTTCTCTCTTTTCTCTCCACGTGGCGCGCTCTTCTACCTACGCAATACATATGTTTGCCTATGTTTACGTATAAACCTAATCCTAAACCTAAACCTTTGCCTACGTCTCGATCCCTCTGTATGTATTACCGTATGTATGATATACTATATGTAAATGATGTATGATTAACGCACTAATCAGTGCAAAAGACGTTGCGTGGTATAAATTTGGCCTTGACAGGAGTTACGTTGGATGCCAGAAACGACTACAAAAGCTGTTTATATTTAATTTAAGTAGAACAAATAACAAAAACAAATTTAATCTATTGCTAAATTAAATTTAATCTAAATTTAAACTTAAATTAATTTAAAATTAATTTAATTAAATTATACATTTAAAGATAAACAACACAAAAACCGAGAAACAAATCCAAATCAGAACAAACAAAAAGTAACAAGCAAAAAAATGAATGAGTAAGGGAATACCAATATAAACGAGTAGCATGGCATAATCCAAACCAAAAACCATTGACAAATAAAAATGTTAAACTGAGGAGAGATAAAAAAGCAACAGCATAAACATCGAAGAAGTGAAGGCAGAATTTAAATCAAATTTTTAACAACCGAAAGCTGAATAACAAACCCGATCAAACTGCAGCAGCAAAAGGAAACTGTAAATAATGCAATAAATCATTAAGCACTCTCGCCATTATTTTAGCAAGAATGCAGAGAAGAAAAGCTTTAAGAACTCCGATTGTAAGGACATGTGAATGATCCGAACGATGAAGCCAGGCCACGATGTCGATATCGAGAGATGCCCCTTTAACCAGCTGAAAAAAAAAAAAAAAACAAACAAATCACAAGCAGATTTACGATTTACATTCTGTCACCGAAACACACACATACACATTACAAGAAAGTATAGTAAAACTGCCGTAATATTTAACAAAAAAAACCGAATCCAACTTGTATAGTCATCAAGCGAAGCCCGAGGCAATGTCTGCTTTTAAATGTAACAGGAAATACTATCGTGTAACAAAAACTTAGACAACTAACCATCTAACTGAACTACTGAATAACTGAACTAACCAACTAAGCATATACACACATATATGTGATAGATGTTATATGTGTATAACCTAAACAATATCGTTCGTGGCATTCTCAAGACGACCCTTTGTTTTTTGACTAAAGCTTAAGAGAAATCTATACCCTCCGCCTATATGACCACCAACCAACCCACCCTTCAAACAACTAACCTCTCCACCTCTCTACCGACTAACTGAACCCATATCAGCTATATCTTCTGCTTCGTTCCCCCCCGAATTAAAACGAAATAAAAAGTACAAATATTCAACTAAAAGCAAAAGCGAATGCAAAAGCGAAAGCGAAACCACTAACGTAAATAATACAAATGCTGCAGAGCCAGTGCTACAAAGTAAGGGCGAAACGACTGCAATTTAACTAAAAGACCGAACATTAGTCAAAACATCCATCGGATTGCTTGAATTCCCCAGTCACAGATCCGCTCAATCACAATAAAATCACAAACAAACCAAATGGCGACAAGATATACAACAAAACAGAAAACGCTCTTATGATTTTTTTAATGAAAGCAAACTATATACCACAACAACAAAAAAAAAAAGGAAAACAAAAAAACAACCAAATCCAAAGCTAAAGAATGGTTAAAGTTCAACTACAAAATGGGGCTTTCCAGCGATGATTTCTTTGACTGAATTGCAGGGGTTCGAAAGAACACTATCCCCCCCCCCCAAAAAAAAAGCCAGAGAACCCACCCTCTCCTGAAATTTTACAGCAAAAGGTAGTTGAAAAACAAATAAATCATGAAATCGTTGACTGAATTATGCGAATTCAACTTTTGCATTAAATGTATAAAATAAAAGAGAATCTTCACAATTATATATTGTAATATGAAAATATATATTTATGTGTGTGTATGTGTCTACCAAACTGCATAGATGAAGATGAAGAAGACCTGTACATAAGAAGGGTTGCTCTTGCCGATGTAAATTGATGACAATGGCAACAAGAAGATATCGATGATCATTCAAGTGTAAATTTTAAAAAGCTTCGAAAACCGTCCACGCACACACACACACACACACACACACACACGCACTCACACACACATACACATAGATATGGGATGGGGGGAGGGGGCTGACAAGGTTAGGGGTGGAGAGTAAGAGGGGGTTGGTGGGGTCCGAAGCCAACCAAAGATCCGGAGGAGCAGAGCAGAGCAAGTGCCTTAAGGAACATTGTGCGCTGGCCGACTTCTCGATCCCCCCTACCTCAGCCCCTGATCAAGAGAGCACGCCATCCCCACCCCTTCCCTCCTCCTGTTTGTTCCCGCGCCCCTGCAACCCCTGGCAATTCAGTGGAGAACCGCTAAGAGCGAACAATAATTCAACGTTTCCAATGTGTGCCACAGTGGAGGCCAGATATAAAGGGCCGATCGATACGTGGACACTGTGTAAATAATCGCTACCAAAAACCCCATGAAAATAGGGTATTCCCACTGTGGCTGCTAACTGCTGTAAATACTCTTCAGATACAACTACATCTTGCAAATGCTATTTTGTACAAAAAAAATATAAAGAATAAAACAAATGCTTAACGATAAACCCAATAAAACTCGAAGGTATAAGTAATAAAAAAAATAACACATTCAAATGTCAGTTAACTGTACTGTACTTAGTCTCTGTATCTGTAAGAAGGCAAAGATTTATGAGATGAATAAGCATTAGAGAAGATAAAGATAAAGATAAAGACAATGGTCCAGACGAAGATGATGAAACTAGCAAAACACCAAAAACGGATGAGGATTGAGGAGAGGGAAATGAAGCATAGCGAAAAGAAAACCGCTTACTTAAGATTAGATTTTTTGTTTTATATCGGTCGGAGAAGATGATTTTAGCTTCATATAATCAAGATACCAGATAGCAGATAAAAGATAAATGAAATGGAAAAATAAAAAACAGATAGCAGATACAAAGAGCCGAGTGTAAAGTAAGGTTGTTTTTTTTCCTAGCCTTAATCTAGACAAATGAATAAATTTAGCAAACATAACTGTAAATGAGTCTAAGAATTACCGATGTATAGCAGAATTTAGAACTTTATTTTAATTTTATTATTACAATTATAATTATACGTTCATATTTTGTGTCCTACATCTTAAGACTTTGATTTAATCACAATATAAGCCACTATAATTAAACAACAACCAAAAACAAAAAAAAAACACACAAAACAAAACAAAAACCACAAATAAAGCGGAGAAATTAGAAAATAAAAATCGTGTTAATATTTACCTATGAAAGCTTAAAAAAAAACTAAAAATATGAAAACATGAAAAAAAACAGAAAAAATTTTGGAATAAATGTGTTCAGCAAAAGAAATGTTATTATATGTTTAAATAAATTACAATTAATTCGAAATGAACAAAAAATTTATTGTAATTAAATTGAGCTAAGTACACAAGTTAAATTCTAAACAATTTCAAATTGTACATAAACACAGCATATACATATACAAAAACATATAGCATGTAGCATATATCTAGACATATGCATATGCTGCAACCGAATTACAAGCTAGCTATCCGCAGACTAAGCGCCGACTAAAATACGAAAACAAAACAAAACAAAAACAAAATCCTTGAACATACCAAAGAAAAACAAAATACACAAGATGAACAGTGAGAAGATTAAGATAAAACGGAGCCCCATGCTGATCCAATCCGATCCGTTCCGAACCCACACAATAAAGAAGCGATTTCGAAGCAAATAAATTGACAAAAGTTTTTGGAGCCGTTTTTTATTTCAATTTCGCACAGTCCCCTGTGCCCCACTCCCTCCGCCTTGTAAATAATAATCGCAACTCGACTTATCGATGATCGACCTATATCTTATCCGTCTCATTCCATTCCGATTCGCTCCGTTCCGTTCCATATATATATCTATATATTTTGTATTTGTATTTTGGCGTAGATCCGTAGTTAGTCGAGTCGAAATGGAATCGGAAACCGTATCCCTTTCGATCTAGGATCTAGTCTAAGGCAAAAACGCTAGTTCTGTATTTTTAGTTCGTACTGTAATTGTATTAGCTGGCGCTCAAAAATGAAAATGAAATATAACGAAGAATACTGAGCTTTAGGTATTTTATTTCGTTTGGTAACGTAACTTGTAACTTGTGTGAGCTCAACCTAAATCTCGTCATTGGCATATCAATCACCCAGCTGCAGTTGAGTTATCCAATCACGAATTCAGTCAATCAGTTAATCAGTTAATCAGTCGATCAATGCTAGCCGATTAGATACACCCACATATACTAGATACATATATACATTCACAAACACGACTTAGGAGCTGAAAGCGCATTTCATTCGGTTTTCGTATTACTTTCGTATGCTTGAACTATGCTCTACTCAACTCTAGTCTAGCCTACTTTAACCCAAAAGCGAAATGCGTTAAAAAAAAAACTTAGGACGATACTCTAGTGAATGGAAATCCAGACAAGAAGAATAAGATGATGAAGAAGCAAACATATCGTTGTAAAGCAAGAACTAAGTTATGATAACCACGAATAACTCAAAGGAAAAGTCTAACTTATTGATGCATAATTATTTTCGAATATAACACTAACAAGCCACAACAAACACTCGACTTCGACATCTCCAGTTCAATTCAAACCAAAAACAATCTTTTCAAGTTTTCCATTAAATTTAATTGCAAGCCTAACGAAACAAATTTTAACACACATACGTAAAAAAAATATATTTAAAAAATAATAAAAAAATTTTGATTGTACGGATTATGATGAAACAATACACATTTACCATATGCTATATACGAGTAAATCAAAACATAAACCAACAAAACGAAAAAAAAAAAATAAAAAAATCTTTCAAAATCTTCTCAATGCTTCAAAAACAAAGAAAACGGAAACCAATTTCTATTAAGGACAAAGACTGCAAATAGAGATTTAAAAAAAAAAATACACTTAAAACAAAAAAACAAAACGAAAACATTTTTAATTAATTGATTTTTAATTCTAATTTGGCCTTGATTCAACCTACCAATAAATAAGTTTAGGTTTAGTTAGAAGTTCAAGACACAACTCAACTCAACACAACCGAACCGGACCGGACCGGACAGAACTGAATCGAATCGAACTTTCAATTTGGCGAACTCCACGCTAACCCAAAAAATAGAGCATCAACAATAGCATAACTTTAAATTAATAATAACAATAATACAGAACCAAACAACAAAACCAAAATCAAAGCAATTGAATGATAACAGATAATAAAAACTCGAATAAATCCCCATAGAAAAAAAATCCAAAATTTAGTATTACGCCCAATAAGATATTACAAGAAAAACGAAAACCGAAACTCACACACAAATTAAACCGAAAGAAACAAAAGAACGCAAAATGAAAACAAACAAAACAAAATGGAAATGTTGTTAAGATTAAAAATGAAATGTTTTATAATCGTTATTCAATAAAATAAAAAATTAATAAATTTCCAAGAAATCATTAACCCAATAAACGCAAGCAATGGCGCAATTCGAATTCATTCGAACAATTCTAGCTGTAATCTACCACTACCCGAAAAACCCCTTTTACCTTATTCTAGACTAGCTGGTAGTATTTGCTTTGTGTTTGTTCTTCTACTAAGTAATATTTTGGGTAGTCATATTTGAAGGGGGTGGCATTATTACTAGTTAGTCACTATCGCTATTCCTACAGTTATCGTATTTGTAAGCTTTGGCCCTAGTTCCATAGATCTAAGTCCAGACCCTTAGCCCGAAAAGGGGGGCTTGACACCTCCCCTCTTTTTTGAACACGCAGACAGACAACCCTCACACACACACACTCACACAGCGCACACACCACACACACACACACCAGTCATAAACCAGTATATCTATAGTATATATGTATATATATATACAACAAATGCCATGCCAGTAGCACATTCCATTGCAGACATTTCCTAGCGTAGTTTAGCTATATATTGCCCACCTCCCATCACTCCCAAAAAAAAAAAAAAAAAAGAAAACCATACACTTATCTCCGTGAGCACACACACTGTCGCAGATTCGCTCATAAAAATGCGACAAATAGAGTAAAAATAAAAACAAAAACAAAGAAAAAAAAAGGAATATTTCTAAAAAGAATATCCATGCAACTTACTGAAAATCTTGGAAAGTTGAAGTCCAAACAGGTTAAATCTGGCCCCGGCAGTCAAAGCGATGCTAAACCAACGAACGGTGAGTGTGAAAAACCCCCGAGTGCCCTCTCCAAACCACCCAATCCACCCACGGTTATCCCCCCCTGTCTCCGTCTCCGTCTCATTAACAATACCCTTTAATGTATACAAAAATATAAACCGTAAATTTCTCTCGTTCCCTATGAAAACGCTAAGTCTCAGTCGGTTTTTTTCCCTGTCTCTTCTCTATCTTTTTACGTTTTGATTTTGACTTTGACTTAAACTATTCGTATTCGTTTTTTTTTGTGTATGCCTCCGCCTCCGCCTCCATTTTGATTTTGCCTATGCCCTCGGATCTACGCTATATATAGTATACATATGTATACACCTATCGATTTACGTATAAGCATTGACCATATTAAATGATAATCGTACTTGGAATATTTTGTAAACTTTTGCTTACGTTCTCCCCCCTGCGCCGAATGTAAAACTGTAAGAATCGCTTCAGCGCTCGGCCGCCTGCGCCTGCACCTGCTCAGCCGAAGCTCCTGCGCTATCCTGCTATATCGTTACCGTTACCGTTACGTTACCGTTATCGCTATATCATTACCGCTATCTCGCAACCAGCAGCAGCAACTGCAGCAACTGCAGCAGCAGCAGCAACAACTGCAGCAGCAGCAGCAGCAGCAGCAACATCAGCGTCTAGACAACAACAACGAACAACTAGGAAGATCTAACAGCTCTCAAAATGCTGAGGCTGTGCGGCTCCTGCTTCTGCTCCTAAGTCCCGTTTCCCTGTGCTTCCCGATTCCGGTGCATGTGCAATCAGTTGCTGTATCCAATCGAAATCGAATAAATCGAAAATCGATGTTGAGATCGCGACAGTACCAGAATCAGATCGCGTCAAGCGCAATCTGCCAGCAAATTCAAATCCAAGCAAAGCAAAACAAAACAAAGCAAACAAAAACGCAAAAGCAAAGCAATCCCAAATCAAAAGCAAAGAAAAAACAAAACGCAAAACGCAAACGCATAGCAAACAAAAAAAAAAAAAAAAGAAAACAAAAAAAAACAAAAAAACACAGGGGCGCACGCTTAGCACATTTGCATAAATACAACTTACTTGCTACCCTACTATATATCCACAGCCCACACACCCACACACAGACACAGAGAACACACACACACAATCACACAGGAATGCATACAATCTTTTTTGGCTTTTCTACTCACTTTGAACACGTTTTTTCTCTCGCTTTAATTTTGATTTCGTTCCTTGACTCGACTACTCGAATGAGCATTATATCAGCAACTACTCTTTGCCTAATTACGATCGCTTAACTATACCTAATCTCTATATTACGAACACACATTTATAAAAACACTCCCAAAAAGAAAAAACACTGCACGGTAACTTTGCTGTTTGTTCAGGAAAATTGCCGAGCAGCATTGAACACTCAACCCCCCGCCCCTCATTCGCCATCAGCCGTTCGCCATTTTCACCGTGGCAGAAAATTGAAATTCTTACGCACACACACACAGTCATGACACACACACATACAATTGAAAGAACCAAATCGAACCAAAGAATCATGCATTCAAAGTACAGTCAAATTAAAACCCAAAGTACAGTCAGTCCAAAAGACACAGTCAGACAGTCTACACAGACCTATCCAGAACAGAAAGGAGAAAAGAAGAGATGAGCTTCAAGCTCTACACCAAGACGACGAAGAAGAAGAATTGAAAGAGAAGAACGAGTAACAGAGTCCCCAGAAGAACAGAAGAACAAGAAGAAGCGGCAGAAGAAGACGTCAGAAGAAGACTTCCAAGGATCAGTCGCTCTTGCTATGTGTCTCCCTCCCACCTCCGCGTGTGTGTGTGTGCACCAAAGCAGTCGGCAAAGGACGGCCCTGTGCCATCCTTCACCACTAACCGATCATCTATGTCGATCCCCAACCAGATCGGGATCGGGATTGGCGAGGATCGATCGGTTCGATTTGCTTTGGTTTTTCCACACACATCTCTCTCTATCTATGTATCTATCATTTTATGTCCAGTTTAACAGCGACGACGCCAAACGCCGGCACATTTTGTTTATTCCATTTGGCAATAAGTACGCTTCGGTTTTTCGTTAGCCAAACCAGCCCTGCTATCCCACCCATCTATCTATATGTATAAGTAATTCGACTTCTTGTTTTTTGAACTTCATTTAACGGTTTTGACTTTGACTTTGGTTTTGATTTGAGTTTATAGTTACAAGCCACCCCATCCGACCCCACTTTAAGTTGGATTTTGCAACCGATGTTGGTTGTCGCCAACGAATTGCTTTCGTTGTTTGCATACGAATACTTATTCGAATACCAATAACATTAACAATACCTTATCCTATACTAATACCGATACCAATACCAATACCGATACCTAGTTGAGCATTTAGTTTTGATTTTTGCTTTACCTTGAGTTCAGTTATCGCTTTCCTAAACCTCCACCCCACCCACGGATACTTACTCGAACGCCTCCAGCCATCCACTTATATATCTAACTCGTATCGCTTTGTTTATGTAAACCATATGTATATGTTGTGACACGTTATTATCTTTTGCGTTCTTAACAAGTTTGTAACACTTTAGTTGGACCTTGAGCCACGAGCTCTGGGGCCCGGAATCTAAGCCGCTATCTAGAATAGTATATCGAATATATCAAAACTTATAACTTATTTCTATTTGTTTGTTTTCTTACCACCTGATTTACATACTGCGTTCTTCTTCTACGTTCTTCTTCATACAAATACCAAATCAAATCAAAAAACCAACAAATCACACCAAATTCAATTGACTTTGAAACGAATTTGCATATTTAAAAACGGATCGGATCGAATCGATTTAAATATACAAACCAATTCGAACTCGAACACACCCTACGACAATGACCATTGACAAACATGAATCGAATCCACAAATATTGCCATTAAACAAACGAATGCATTCAACAAAAATGCATCCAGGCCCGTCGGCTTCTGGGGCAAAATTGTCGGCTCTTTGTGCGTGATCGCTGGTGTGCTGACAATCGCACTGCCGGTACCGGTTATCGTCAGTAATTTCAATTACTTCTATCACCGCGAAACGGATCAGGAGGAGATGCAGAGCCAAAATTTCAACCACGTTACAAGTTGTTCATATTTACCTGGTGCACTAGGTACATACTACTACTACTAGCGGTTAAGAAAAATCCCAAAAAAAAAAATTAAGAAAATCTCCTCAATCCCTGAATCCCGCCCACTCTGAGCAACCCATTTGACTGCCCTTTCTAATCGTTGTATCTGATCCACGACCCCGGATATAGGTCAACATTTGAAGAAATCCTCACTCTCCGAATCGTCGTCGGACATCATGGATTTGGATGATGGCATTGATGCAACCACGCCAGGTCTGACTGATCACACGGGTCGCCATATGGTGCCGTTTCTCAGGACGCAGCAGTCCTTCGAGAAGCAGCAGCTTCAGCTTCAGCTGCAGCTGCAGCAGCAGCAGTCGCAGTCGCCACACGGCCAGCAGATGACGCAGGCACAGCAGCAGCAGCTGGGCCAGAACGGCCTACGGAGCACAAATAGTTTACAGTTAAGGCACAATAACGCGATGGCCGTCAGTATTGAAACCGACGTCTGACTACTAGGTGAGTATGTTCCGTGAGTATGAACAAGGTCCCACGTTGGGCGCCACATACTTCTAACATGTTGGTCCCTTGTTGAGCTCCAAAGATCTGTGTCATTTGAAATTTTGTATTATTATTAAACATTTTAATTAGAAATGTAGTTGTGTAAAATATATGTGTAAAATATATGTATTGAAAAAGTCGACAAATTATCGTTGTTAGACAATATTTAAAATTCCTTTGAGACCCTCCAAAGTCATATCTCTAAACAAAAAAGTTATTTCTGTAAATACTTTTGAAAGTTTTGATTATCATAGTAACACCTTTATTTAATTGTTCGCTGTTTTATTCCTAGGCAAAATTTGAACCTTTAAGTCACTTTCTTTATCCTTCTACTCTGACTTTGTTTTGCAGTCAAACAAATGGAAAATGGACGAAATTTGCGCAGTGAAATGCTACGTTGGATGCCAGAAACGTCATCAAAAGCAGTCTAATTTAGAATTTTATTAATAAATACAATTAAATTATAATTATAATAATTAGTAAGCAGCGTAGTTGTAAATTAAACAGCAAATGTACACAGACACAACACACACACACAGTGCCAGTTCACTCAGCTTGAATTAGAGTATTCGTAGACACAAAAAAAAAGTCAAATATGGACTGGCTTTCTAGAGGGGTTTTCCTTGTTTCTCCTTTCATTTTCCTTCTGGTAATCTCCACACCGAAAAAACACACACCCTACACACACCCTACACACACACACACCAACACACACTTTCACAGACACTCGAAGAAAAAGTAAAACTCTACTTGATACTTATGTTCAAATTTAGCAATTAACAACTAACAATCGTTAACAACAACAAAACAAAACAAAACAGATAAAACCAAAAAACAAAAAAAAAACAAACGAAACAAAAATCTAATTATCTTAGTAGACTAATCTAATTGGAGTTTCTTCCTTTCTTTAGAAGCTAGCAAAACAAAAACAAAGAACAACAACAACCAGACAAAAACAAACAAAACAAACAACATACAATATCTGCTAATTTTATTTTCAACTTTACATTATGCTCTATTAATTAAATATTAGTCAGAATATTAGTAAAACAAACTAAACGAAAAAAAAAATACCAAAACAAGAACAGCAACAAACAGCGGAAACGGAAAAAAAACTAAAAGCAAACTAAAGGCAAGGCAAACAAGAAGAAAAATATATATTTAACGGCGGCCCGTCGTCGTTCAAGCAGTGCTCTGGCTTTATATATCCCCATGAAATAAAATTGTAACATTTTTTAAGCCCAGAAAAAACTATGCAATCAAAGCTTAAACTTATGTCTAAAAATAGGTTCAAACTGTTATTTATTTAACTGAATGTTTACAATTGATTGAGCATAGAAAAATATGTTAAAAAATTCAATTTTTGAGCATCTTTGTAGCCCTTAAAATAAAACGGTTAATTATTATATGACTTTGTCCGATAGTTAAAACGCACTGATCGTTAAAACCCCTTATAATTCGTTTGGCCCGAGCGCTGTTTCTATATTTCGTTGATACAACAGACACAGCCATACATATAGACACATGAGACACACATGATAATGCTAAAAACATCAAAACTGCCGTTAAGTTTAAAGAATGAGTAATACAAAGATTATATATAAATAAATATATATTAAATATATACATACATTTACATATATAATTAAATATACATAAACTAAACTAAAACTGCTATTTTGTAAATAAGTAAGTCAGAGCTGAAGCTAAACAAATAGACATAGACATAAAATAAATATTAAACGACAAAAAAAAAAAAACAAAAACCAAACAAAAACCAAGAAAAAACCAACCAAAAAACCAAAATCATAGCTAACTAATGGGAATACAAAAACGAACCTAAAACCAAAAATAAGGAAAGCTGCTAACGATACAAAAACAATAATTAAACTTAGCAAATACAGACAACCGAAAACAGCCACAAAAAAAAAACACAGAGAACGCTACAAGAACCGCGCGCTGATCTTTCCATTTAGGAAACAACCAAAAAATGTATCAATAAAAAACAATTGCAAATTTTATATGAGACCTGTAGGGGAATCCTGGCTCATCCAGTACTAGCTATGATCTCTTATAGAGACCCTTGTGATGCACTTGTGCATGGACCTGCTTTCGTTTAGTTTAGTACAGTTCATTATAGTTTTAGTTTAGTTTAGTTTAGTTTAGTTTAGCTTAGTTTAGTTTAGTTTGTCTTCCTTAATTAGAGAAAAACCTGTAACAGCTTTGATACTCAGACTTTAACTTGAGAGATATTCGTATATCCGATATTCCTCAGAACTGTTGCATATAACAATGTGTCTTTTTTTTGTCTCCACACGCCTGCACAAAACACAGATACAGATACAAATACCAAATACAGAAGCTTTAGGATTTAATTGCTTTCACACAAACATGTTCATGAGTTGTAACTTGATTCGCTGTCTTCCTGATTTTTGTGATTTGAACATAATCGAAATCTTCTCATTTGAAAAACGTTTTATCTAGCGACTTCAACTTTTTTTTAAACTCCTAAAAAACGGCAAACAAAAACCAAAAAAATAAAAAAAAACCAAAACAAAAATGAAACCAGATAGGAAAAGCGTAAGAGGTAAACCAAAATTATCAATTTCAATTTGCATGCGCATTCGATATATCAATTCTTTACAACATAAGATACAAATACGTATGAACTGCTTCCACTGCTTCACTGTGCAGTGCATAGTGCCGAATGTTAGCGTGCAAATCGATCGATCGAAGCCATATCTAAATTTCTCTATACCTAGAATCCTACCTACAAAGCTTTGCTTCTACTGCTCTTGCTAACCAAAAAACGAAAAGTGAAAATCGAAAATTGAAAATTGAAACAGGGGGAGGAGAATCCGACAAAGACAAAGAGGAGGAGCCACAAATTACTTTGGACCACAGAAGAAACATCTCACAAAACGGAAGATTAGAAAATGGGGGACACGATAACGATAACGATTAATACGATGATGAGGAGACGGAGAATACCAAGCCGAGAACTAAGCTAACGCAGGCATATATACACACACACATACATGATATTTATATATATATAAAGATATATATATATATATATATATATATATAAATATGTTTTTTTGTTAGATATGCGACTGAATAAAAAGTTTTTATTGATTTGCTGCTTGTTGTAATTAAGAAGAATTTAAACCAATATTTATACCGAAGCAATCTGTAAATATGTAAAAACAAAAAAAAAAAAAAAACAAAAAACCGAAAAAACGGGAAAATTAAGCAAAAAAAAATGAGCGGAGAGAAAAATAAAGTTAAATAAATCGAATCAATTTACAGCTTTGAAAACCGTCCACACGCACACAGCAAACGAAAGCGAAAAAGAAAGCGATAGCGATAGCGAATGAGAAAGAAAAATAGAAAGCGTTGATGAAGAAAGTGGGAGAAGGAAGAAAAAGGCAGATAAACAAAAAGGGAAAGAGAGGGAGAATCAACTAGAACCGAAAGACATTCTTACGTATACTTGATTTGGCCTTAGAGACACACACCCGCTTGCACACATACACACACTCAGACGTATATATACTCAGATCGGCCCTATATATATATCTGTATATACTAGCCGCAAAAGTTGAATTATACCCGAAAAATCCAGAGCCCATATTTTGTACGTGCCGCGCACTCATGTCAATGTCCCGGCCATATCCATTAGCATTATATCATTAGCAGATTTACGGATTTCCTGATTTACGGATCCATGGATTTATGGATTCAAGGTCCTGCGTCCTGATTCAGTTTGGTTTTAGTTCGTTCGATTCGTTGAGAAGTTCTCGGTCGGCCAATCGATTAGACACAACCAATGAGCAATAACAAAATACCACAAGATTGCATATAAAATATTCTTAATATTAACTACGATAATTACACAATAATCTCTATATAGACATACAAATAATAATACAATTAAAAACATATCGTCTTCAAGTCATGCAAACGGAAAAACCAAATTCAAAATATTTTTTTTTTTATAAGCGTAATTTACAAACTAATATTAAAAAACAAAAAAAAGAAATCGCTAAGAAAAAAAGCTTACTATTGAAAACGAACAAAAAAAAGGCAGAGAGACCGCAGCATAGGAACGATAGAAAGGATACACAGAGGGCAGAAAAAGAAGAGAGGAAGAGAAGAAGGAAGCAACTTGGCCAGACTACAACTAAAAGTGATACAAACCAAAAACAAGAGTCACAAAACCACAAAAAAAAAAACTATTAACAAAGTAAAGATAACTTGCCAAAATAATTAAGGGTATTAGAAAGCGGAAGCAGATGTGAAGTGAAGTGAAGAAAAGAGAAGAGAGAACTATGCTAAATTATAACAAAAGTATTGCCTAGGATCAAGTACAGTCTGCAGAGTCTAGTTACTTTCCAGCTAAGTCCAGCTTGCCCTTTCCAGTAGAGCCCCAAATATAGCCCCCAATTTGACCCCGCCCCAGTCCAGGAATCACAGATTCTTCAGTTGCTCGTTTCAGGATCGTTGAGGTGGACAGAGAAGCCGGAGGAGAAGCGAATAAAATGAATAAAAACAAAGACTGGAATAAAAACAAACAAAGATTTAAACCAATAAAAAAAATATGTATACACACAAGCCGCGGGAGTATCACACATATATACAGCCAGAGACTGATCAATCAGTTGGATAATATATGCGTGCTAGTTCCAGATCAGACCATCATTCAGTTCAAATCAAATCTAATCAAATCAAGTCAAATCAAATCAAATCAAATTCAATCAGTCTTCATACTCAATTTCTATTTCGATTCCATTCCGAGTCTTCATTTCGATTCAATAAAGTGCAACTACCAAACAAAAATATATTTAGCTCAAGCATGCGAAATACAACAATAAAAGTAAATGCAAGTAAAATTATGATAACTATGCCTAGATAATACCACACACCCACACACAGAGAGCAACGTATTAGGCCCAGATCAAGTAAGAGGCAGGAGATAAACATATGGATAAAGATTATGATAAAGATAATGATAATGGATGGAAAGGATGGAAAGGAAGGAAAGGATAGAGAAGGATAAAGAAGGGTGTAGACGAAAAGGAGCCAAGTAGAGAGGGTTGAGCTGGGAAAGAGTTAGCAATACGAAAGCGGTAGTCACTCCATGTAAATTATGCGTACAACAATAATAACAAAATAGCAACAACAACAAAAGAGATGGGCATATGGAAAAACTACTTATGAATTAATGCTAAACAAATTTACATATTAAACGTATACATAAATAACACTTAAGTAAATACAATTATAACAGAAAAACGCCGCAGCAATTATAAAATATAAAATATATATATGTATATATTATATATATATATATGTTGTTAAGATTCTAAAATGAAATGTTTTATAAATAGTTAAACCAAAAAAAAAAAACAACAAAAAACAAAAGAAAAAATGATTATTATATATTAAATACGAAAGAAAGCGAAAACAAAAAACAGACAAAGATAAAAAAAAACACACAGCTAGGAAGCAAAACACGGGCAAACAAAAACAGAACAAACAAACATGGAGAAACAACACCAAACCTACAATAAGAAACAAAACAAACAAACAAGGCGAGCAAGCACAAAATCTACCGTTTGACTTTCGATAAATTTAAAGAAAGAGGGATAAAGCCCAAAAACCCAAACCACCAACTTGGGTGGCCCAAAATCAATTTTTACAATCATTGTAAATTTAAACAGACCAGATTGGATCTCAATTCAAAGCAGCTTACAAACGAACAAATTAAAGTGAATAATAAAATCTATATAAAATCAAGACACACATGCTCAACACACACATACAAACATACACACACTCACACTGACAGAGGCAGACACACGTTACTTTATGAACATAAAACAAATTAAATGGAAAGTATATAAAATAAATTATGCTAAAAGGAAAATTAAAAAACAAAAACGAGTTTCATTGTATTTTGAATTCAATCAAGCAAGCAGTGCATATGTATATATTGTGATCGGATGACAGTCAACAGCTATGCACGCAAGCAGTCGATCGCTATAAACAGCTATGTACTTTCGCAAGCAGTATTGTTTTACAAAATGGGTAAGATTATGTCAAAGTAATGAAAATCTTTTAATATTTATGTACCTATAGAAATCATGTCACTATTAATAACCAATCATTTATTTTCGGCCTAACCAACCCGGGTCGGTTTTGAAAAATTAGTTTTAGGACCAAATTTCGCATTTTTGATAAGGGGTTAAAACATAACTTTTTGCCAAAATCTGAAAAATTCAAAAATGTGAATGCCATTTGATTGGAAATTTAATGACGAATTCAACGATGTATGACATTCCTACTTTTGGCCATTGCTTTTCAGTGTTTTTATTAAAAAACTGATTTTTGAACGGTGTTTTTGGGTTTTTGGCGAAAAAAAGAAATGATGCATTTCCAAAGAGTCTTTTTGTTGTAATTTGGCCAAAACAAGACGCATAACCATAACAGTGACTGTTTTGTACAGCTGGCGACCTATAAAATCCATCCCAATCGATTTCCAGAAAAAAATTTGTTTCGATATAAAAAAACGATTTTGTAAAGCCGTTTCTTTAAAAATGGCCAATTTTCGCATTTTTGAATGTCTTTTGATTGAAAATGTTATTACGAATTAAATGGTGTATGACATCCCAACATCTGACCATTATATCCCAGTGTTTTGACACAAAAACCAAGTTTTTATTGTGTTTCTTGGGATTTTTGTCGATTTTTCAAACATAATTATTTCTGAAGAGTCTTTTTGTTGTAACTTTGCCAAAATAAGACCCAAAGTCAAAAGAGTTGCTATTTTGAACAGCTGGCAACCTATACAATCCATCCCTGATCGATTGAAAGCAATTAATTTAGTTTTGACAAAAAAACCGAATTTTGAAAAACGTTTTTTGAAAAATTTATTTTTGTCCAAATTTCTGACTTTTTTGTAAGGGGGTACATCATCATTTTTTGCAGAAATTTGACAATCTGAAACAATTTTAACTGTGAATGCCAATTGATTGGAAATTTTATTACGAATTCAACGGTGTATGACATTCCAACATTTGACCATTATTTCCTAGGGTTTTGACACAAAAACCAAGTTTTTAATGTGTCTTTTGGGATTTTTGGCGATTTTTCAAACAAAATTATTTCTGGAGAGTCTTTTTGCTGTAACTTTTCCAAAATAAGACCCAAAGTCAAAAGAGTTGCTATTTTGAACAGCTGGCAACCTATACAATCCATCCCTGATCGATTGAAAGCAATTATTTTAGTTTTGACAAAAAAACCGAATTTTGAAAAACGTTTTTTTTTAATTTATCTTTGTCAAAATTTCTGACTTTTTTGTAAGGGGGTACATCATCATTTCTTGCAGAAATTTGACAATCTGAAAAAATTTTTACTGTGAATGCCATTAAATTGGAAATTTTGTTACGAATTCAACGGTGTATGACATTCCAATATTTGACAATTATTTCGCAGGGTTTTGTCAAATTTCTGCAAAAAATGATGATGTACCCCCTTACAAAAAAGTCAGAAATTTGGACATAAATACATTTTTCAAAAAACGTTTTTCAAAATTCGGTTTTTGTCAAAACTAAATTAATAGTTTTCAATCGATCAGGGATGGATTGTATAGGTTGCCAGCTGTTCAAAATAGCAACTCTTTTGACTTTGGGTCTTATTTTGGAAAAGTTACAGCAAAAAGACTCTTTAAAAATAATTTTGTTTGAAAAATCGCCAAAAATCCCAAAAGACACTTTAAAAACTTGGTTTTTGTGTCAAAACCCTGGGAAATAATTGTCAAATGTTGGAATATCATACACCGTTGAATTCGTAACAAAATTTCCAATCAATTGGCATTCACGGTTAATATTTTTTCAGATTGTCAAATTTCTGCAAAAAATGATGATGTACCCCCTTACAAAAAAGTCAGAAATTTGGACATAAATACATTTTTCAAAAAACGTTTTTCAAAATTCGGTTTTTGTCAAAACTAAATTAATAGTTTTCAATCGATCAGGGATGGATTGTATAGGTTGCCAGCTGTTCAAAATAGCAACTCTTTTGACTTTGGGTCTTATTTTGGAAAAGTTACAGCAAAAAGACTCTCCAGAAATAATAATCGCCAAAAATCCCAAAAGACACATTAAAAACTTGGTTTTTGTGTCAAAACCCTAGAAAATAATGGTCAAATGTTGGAGTGTCATACACCGTTGAATTCGTAACAAAATTTCCAATCAATTGGCATTCACAGTTAATATTTTTTCAGATTGTCAAATTTCTGCAAAAAATGATGATGTACCCCCTTACAAAAAAGTCAGAAATTTGGACATAAATACATTTTTCAAAAAACGTTTTTCAAAATTCGGTTTTTTTTGTCAAAACTAAATTAATTGCTCTCAATTAGGTCGCCAGCTGTTCAAGATAGCAACTCTTTTGACTTTAGGTCATATTTTGGAAAAATTACAGCAAAAAGACTCTTTAAAAATAATTTTGTTTGAAAAAATCGCCAAAAATCCCAAAAACACATTAAAAACTTGGTTTTTGTGTCAAAACCCTAATAAATAATGCTCAAATGTTAAAATGTCATACACCGTTGAATTCGTAACAAAATTTCCAATCAAATGGCATTCACAGTTAAAATGTTTTCAGGTTTTCAAATTTCTGCAAAAAATTATGATGTACCCCCTTACAAAAAGTCAGATTCTCAAATTTCTGCAAAAAATTATGATGTACCCCCTTACAAAAAAGTCAGAAATTTGGACATAAATAAATTTTTCAGAAAAGTTTTTCAAAATTCGGTTTTTTTGTCAAAACTAAATTAATTTTTTTCAATCGATCAGGGATGGATTGTATAGGTTGCCAGCTGTTCAAAATAGCAACTCTTTTGACTTTGGGTCTTATTTTGGAAAAGTTACAGTAAAAAGACTCTCCAGAAATAATTTTGTTTGAAAAATCGCCAAAAATCCAAAAAGACACATTAAAAGCTTGGTTTTTGTGTCAAAACCCTGGGAAATAATTGTCAAATGTTGGAATGTCATACACCGTTGAATTCGTAACAAAATTTCCAATCAATTGGCATTCACAGTTAAAATTTTTTCAGATTGTCAAATTTCTGCAAAAATTGATGAAAAAGTCAGAAATTTGGACATAAATAAATTTTTCAAAAAACGTTTTTCAAAATTCGGTTTTTGTCAAAACTAAATTAATAGTTTTCAATCGATCAGGGATGGATTGTATAGGTTGCCAGTTGTTCAAAATAGCAACTCTTTTGACTTTGGGTCTTATTTTGGAAAAGTTACAGCAAAAAGACTCTTCAGAAATAATTTTGTTTGAAAAATCGCCAAAAATCCAAAAAGACACATTAAAAACTTGGTTTTGTGTCAAAACCCTGGGAAATAATTGTCAAATGTTGGAATGTCATACACCGTTGAATTCGTAACAAAATTTCCAATCAATTGGCATTCACAGTTAAAATTTTTTCAGATTGTCAAATTTCTGCAAAAAATGATGATGTACCCCCTTACAAAAAAGTCAGAAATTTGGACATAAATAAATTTTTCAGAAAAAGTTTTTCAAAATTCGGTTTTTTTGTCAAAACTAAATTAATTGTTCTCAATCGATCAGGGATGGATTGTATAGGTTGCCAGCTGTTCAAAATAGCAACTCTTTTGACTTTGGGTCTTATTTTGGAAAAGTTACAGCAAAAAGACTCTCCAGAAATAATAATCGCCAAAAATCCAAAAAGACACATTAAAACTTGGTTTTTGTGTCAAAACCCTAGGAAATAATGGTCAAATGTTGAAATGTCATACACCCGTTGAATTCGTAACAAAATTTCCAATTTAATGGCATTCACAGTAAAAATTTTTCAGATTGTCAAATTTCTGCAAAAAATGATGATGTACCCCCTTACAAAAAAGTCAGAAATTTGACAAGTATAAATTAAAAAAAACGTTTTTCAAAATTCGGTTTTTTTGTCAAAACTAAATTAATTGTTCTCAATCGATCAGGGATGGATTGTATAGGTTGCCAGCTGTTCAAAATAGCAACTCTTTTGACTTTGGGTCTTATTTTGGAAAAGTTACAGCAAAAAGACTCTCCAGAAATAATAATCGCCAAAAATCCAAAAAGACACATTAAAAACTTGGTTTTTGTGTCAAAACCCTAGGAAATAATGGTCAAATGTTGAAATGTCATACACCGTTGAATTCGTAACAAAATTTCCAATTTAATGGCATTCACAGTAAAAATTTTTTCAGATTGTCAAATTTCTGCAAAAAATGATGATGTACCCCCTTACAAAAAAGTCAGAAATTTTGACAAAGATAAATTAAAAAAAAAACGTTTTTCAAAATTCGGTTTTTTTGTCAAAACTAAATTAATTGCTTTCAATCGATCAGGGATGGATTGTATAGGTTGCCAGCTGTTCAAAATAGCAACTCTTTTGACTTTGGGTCTTATTTTGGAAAAGTTACAGTAAAAAGACTCTCCAGAAATAATTTTGTTTGAAAAATCGCCAAAAATCCAAAAAGACACATTAAAAGCTTGGTTTTTGTGTCAAAACCCTGGGAAATAATTGTCAAATGTTGGAATGTCATACACCGTTGAATTCGTAACAAAATTTCCAATCAATTGGCATTCACAGTTAAAATTTTTTCAGATTGTCAAATTTCTGCAAAAATTGATGATGTACCCCCTTACAAAAAAGTCAGAAATTTGGACATAAATAAATTTTTCAAAAAACGTTTTTCAAAATTCGGTTTTTTTTGTCAAAACTAAATTAATAGTTTTCAATCGATCAGGGATGGATTGTATAGGTTGCCAGCTGTTCAAAATAGCAACTCTTTTGACTTTGGGTCTTATTTTGGAAAAGTTACAGCAAAAAGACTCTCCAGAAATAATAATCGCCAAAAATCCCAAAAGACACATTAAAAACTTGGTTTTTGTGTCAAAACCCTAGAAAATAATGGTCAAATGTTGGATTGTCATACACCGTTGAATTCGTAACAAAATTTCCAATCAATTGGCATTCACAGTTAAAATTTTTTCAGATTGTCAAATTTCTGCAAAAAATGATGATGTACCTACCCCCTTACAAAAAAGTCAGAAATTTGGACATTAATAAATTTTTCAGAAAAAGTTTTTCAAAATTCGGTTTTTTTTTGTCAAAACTAAATTAACTGTTTTCAATCGATCAGGGATGGATTGTATAGGTTGCCAGCTGTTCAAAATAGCAACTCTTTTGACTTTGGGTCTTATTTTGGAAAAGTTACTGTAACTTTGTATAGGTTGCAAGTTACTGTAACTTTTCCAAAATAAGACCCAAAGTCAAAAGAGTTGCTATTTTGAACAGCTGGCAACCTATACAATCCATCCCTGATCGATTGAAAGCTATTAATTAAGTTTTGACAAAAAAACTGAATTTTGAAAAACTTTTTTTTTAATTTATTTTTGGCCAAATTTCTGACTTTTTTGTAAGGGGGTACATCATCATTTTTTGCAGAAATTTGACAATCTGAAAAAATTTTAACTGTGAATGCCAATTGATTGGAAATTTTGTTACGAATTCAACGGTGTATGAGATTCCAACATTTGACAATTATTTCCCAGGGTTTTGACACAAAAACCAAGTTTTTAATGTGTCTTTTTGGATTTTTGGCGATTATTATTTCTGGAGAGTCTTTTTGCTGTAACTTTTCCAAATTAAGACCCAAAGTCAAAAGAGTTGCTATTTTGAACAGCTGGCAACCTATACAATCCATCCCTGATCGATTGAAAGCTATTAATTAAGTTTTGACAAAAAAACTGAATTTTGAAAATCTTTTTTTAAATTTATTTTTGGCCAAATTTCTGACTTTTTTGTAAGGGGGTACATCATCATTTTTTGCAGAAATTTGACAATCTGAAAAAATTTGTACTGTGAATGCCATTAAATTGCAAATTTTGTTACGAATTCAACGGTGTATGACATTCCAACATTTGACCATTATTTCCTAGGGTTTTGACACAAAAACCAAGTTTTTAATGTGTCTTTTTGGATTTTTGGCGATTTTTCAAACAAAACTATTTCTGGAGAGTCTTTTTACTGTAACTTTTCCAAAATAAGACCCAAAGTCAAAAGAGTTGCTATTTTGAACAGCTGGCAACCTATACAATCCATCCATGATCGATTGAAAACAATTAATTTAGTTTTGACAAAAAAACCGAATTTTGAAAAACTTTTTCTGATAAATTTATTAATGTCCAAATTTCTGACTTTTTTATAAGGGGGTACATCATCATTTTTTTGCAGAAATTTGACAATCTGAAAAAATTTTAACTGTGAATGCCAATCGATTGGAAATTTTGTTACGAATTCAACGGTGTATGACATTCCAACATTTGACAATTATTTCCCAGCGTTTTGACACAACAACCAAGTTTTTAATGTGTCTTTTTGGATTTTTGGCGATTTTTTCAAACAAAATTATTTCTGGAGAGTCTTTTTGCTGTAACTTTTCCAAAATAAGACCCAAAGACAAAAGAGTTGCTATTTTGAACAGCTGGCAACCTATACAATCCATCCCTGATCGATTGAAAACTATTAATTTAGTTTTGACAAAAAAACCGAATTTTGAAAACGTTTTTTGAAAAATTTATTTATGTCCAAATTTCTGACTTTTTTGTAAGGGGGTACATCATCATTTTTGCAGAAATTTGACAATCTGAAAAAATTTTAACTGTGAATGCCAATTGATTGGAAATTTTGTTACGAATTCAACGGTGTATGACATTCCAACATTTGACAATTATTTCCCAGGGTTTTGACACATAAACTAAGTTTTTAATGTGTCTTTTGGGATTTTTGGCGATTTTTCAAACAAAATTATTTCTGGAGAGTCTTTTTGCTTTAACTTTTCCAAAATAAGACCCAAAGTCAAAAGAGTTGCTATTTTGAACAGCTGGCAACCTATACAATCCATCCCTGATCGATTGAAAACTATTAATTTAGTTTTGACAAAAAAACCGAATTTTGAAAAACGTTTTTTGAAAAATTTATTTATGTCCAAATTTCTGACTTTTTTGTAAGGGGGTACATCATCATTTTTGCAGAAATTTGACAATCGGAAAAAATTTTAACTGTGAATGCCATTTGATTGGAAATTTTATTACGAATTCAACGGTGTATGACATTCCAACATTTGACAATTATTTCC
>NW_026453367.1:0-90849 GCF_025200985.1 Drosophila gunungcola
CAGATAATGCAATAGTCATCATTCTCTGAAATGAATTTGGCGCTATTTTTAGCCAAAAGTAATCGTGTGAATCGATACGAGCCATTGCTGTTGAAAAGGAAGTTATGTCCCTTGAGCTTTTTTCAAGTTCTATTTGATGAAATCCTGACATTAAATCAAGACATGAAAAGTATTTTGCTCGACCTAGTTGGTCTAAAATATCATCAATTCTAGGGAGTGGAAATTTATCGGACAATAATTTTTTATTAATCTGACGATAGTCATTACTAATCGCCACTTTTTTTCTTCGGAACCTGGAGCTGATTTTTTAGGGACAAGCAATAATGGGCTATTGTATTCCGATACTGATGGTTCGACTATCCCGTCGGTGATTAGTTTTCCGACTTGCTTTTGAATTTCGTTCACTGACCATGTGGGCTTCTATAGTTTTTTATGTAAACGGGTTCATCATCTTTCAATCTCAGTTTTTGTTTGTAGAAATTATTTGTGCTAATTGGTTCGGATTCTAATCCGAATATGTCATTATATTTTTTACATAAATTTGTGAGTTGGGATTTGAATTGTGGGGAAAATTTTCTGACAATTGGGATAATACAGACTTTTCTCTATTTTCTTTGTTTCCTTCAACTACTTCATAGTTCAATAGTGATTCGAATTTTAAATTGTTTGCACTGACCACTTTATCTTCGCTTGTTGTATTCAGTAGTCTTATGAAGGCATTTTGTGTTGTAGCTATTGTACTTGCTATATAAATTCCTTGCTCATTTCTTGAGTTGGAATTAATACACTGTCTTCTTTTGAATTTAATTTATTTTTCTAATGACTTGTGATCTTGCTGGCAGAAGAATTGAGTTATTGCCAGAACTGTATTCTATTGGAACATAAATGGAAATTTTAAATGTTTGGTCTTATTATAAGCCAATCTTCAGATGGCTGAAAATCTAATTGACAGTTGTATTTTTAATAAAATCAATTCCTAAAATGCCATCACAAGGGACGGCTAAGTGTAAGTCTACGATATGAAAATCGTGTGGAATTATGTACTTGGTAGTCTGTATTTCAATTGATGTTAAGCCTTTGGATTTTGTAATTTCCTGGCTTATTCCCGTATATCTATTATTTTATTATTTTGACGTTTGAAATATATCTGAATTTTCTTTACTATAGAGATTTCGGCACGTGTCTACCAAAAAGACAAGTTCTTTTCCAGTAGTCACATGGGTGAATGAGACGAATATATTCTGACTGAGATTAATAGTATGGACCGTTACTTTTTCTACTGTTGAACATTAAAGGGGTTTCGGAGTTTCCCGAGGTTTCATTGGCTACTCTTACATTGCCTGTATTGTTGTTATTGTAGCCTCCGTTCGAGTTGCCACGGCCCCTTGAGTTTCCTCTGTAGTTGCCGCGACCATTGTTTTGGTTGATATTGTTGTAGTAACCATAATTTGTTACCACGACCACGAAAATTTCCTCTATAACTTCCACGTCCGCGGTTTCCGCCGCGCTGTGTATAATTGTTGTAGTAGAGGACCGAATTTGGTTGTCCAGTTGCTTCTGTGCAACTGTTTACGAATTTTGAAAACTGCTTCGTTCATTGTGTTGAAGTTGCCGGCTTGCATGATAAGTTTTAGTTTTTAGTCAATTGCTTTTACTGCGTGCTGTGTGGAATAACTTCTTGCTAGTTCTAGTGTTAAGCCGTCGGTTATCTATGCACTTTCTAAAGCCTTCGTCATCTGCTCAATTTCTGATGTATATTGATTAGCAGTTTTATTTCGTTGCTGTAGGTTCATTAGCTTTGCTGACAATACCTCTACAGTTTCGCCTTTGACGTTGCTTTTTAACTTGGCAATTACTTCACCTACCGTTGTTTCGTTTCCAATTAGGTTTCTTGCTACCCTTTAGTTTTGTCTTTATTATAGAGACGGCTAGACTTTCGTGTTCGCCTTTTATTGACTCTATAATATGCAATGCATCTATGAAACTGGTTAAGTTTTCTGCTTTACCATCGAAAACTGGTATAAGCTTTGATGCAGTGTTAATGAAGTCGATATTAGTTTGCGCCATTTCGAAATTATGTTCTTAGTTATGTTGCGCTTGAGTCTGATTCTGAATCTGTTTATTATCTGCGTTTGATAATAAAACGGCTGGGATAGTAAGATTATTTAAATCTTCTTCCTTAATTTCCGCGTTAAAATTTTCTTGCTCCTTTTGATCTAAACCAGTTGACTCTTCCAATGTTGATTCTTCATCGGTTTCAACTGTTATTGCGGTATTAAGAATGGTAGGTACAGAGATATCCAAATTGAATTTTTCTTTTATCAATATTAGGTTTTCTCTGAGCCTTTGCAAAAATCTTGATACCCTTGACCAATGGTCGTCATTTAATTTTCCCCGTTGCCCATGTATTAATATGCGCGCCTCGTTAAAACAATTTACTAGTATTTCTGCGTGTTTTTTTATTGTGCTCCCTTGAATCGGTCTGTTTTGATTAAGGGATTTGTAAGATTTACGAACTCTGTTTTTATTTTGTTCAATTTCGCATACAAATCGTTCCATTCCATGGCAATATTATCTATGTAATTTTACCATGAGGACCGTTGTTTCACCGAGTATAGAATGGTAATCCACGATCTCTTTTACTGAGACGTATGGCAAAGTATTTAGGATTAAACCCTTTGTTTTTTATTGTAAGCAAACAAAAGGCTAAATTCCAAATTGTACTTTTCCATATAAATATATTCGAACTCAGTGATTGTAATGAAGTTTTTATGGCAATGGAGAATATTTAATGCACGCATTCTAAATTCTGGATCTTTAGTAGTTATTTCCTCAAGACATCTATCCAATTCTATCGTGTTAAATGCCATAATTTAAGCAAAAAATATTAAAAAAAAATTTTTTTTTTTTATATATATATAAGGGTATTAAATTGAACACTCTAATCTTTTGAAAAGGAAAATTTTCTTCTCTTTTTTTTTTATATCTTATCTAGATCGTGTGCTCTACTTAAATACTTCTTCTTTAAACATTTATTGTGCAATTTGTATATTTTGGTAATAAAACTTGCACTCAAGATGACAATGATTATTATTAAGAGTAAATGTACCCAATATAGGTCAATATTGTTTGATTCTACTTTATTAATAACGTAAGCAGTGGAGTCCACTGACTTAACGTCTACGATTCCCATTTTGGGTAGATTCACTTCTAATACATCGGTATTATTATAATTAATATGAGAGAATTTATCTATTCTATTGTTATTCATTCATATGAAAAGATTTTATGTGAATATACGTAAATATTTCTGTCTAGCTTTTAAAGTCTGAGGAGCACGCAGAGAAAAAAAAAAAGTGTCATAAAACAAAAATGTAGGAATTTAGTTATTCAAATCTGGTTGATTAAATCTTGTGGCATAATCGCATAAATTTTATTTTATTAATATTGAAAATTGGAAGAAAAAAAAAATATGTGTTAATATTCATATAACTGATTTACAATATTTTGCTCTATATAAACCAATATCAGTTATATGTTGTTAGTATATAGCCTAACAGTGGTTAGTATTTTTCGAGCAGCGCTTTCGCGCATCGGCTCGGGTTTAGAAGTTTATAATTAAAGGCAACTTAGGCATTGGCATAAATGCAGCCCTTGTTGCGTTACTTTGCTCGGTTAAAAAGTATTCTGTCCAGTTCTTTGATGTTTAGGTCATGCGTTTCCTTCTCCTGTGGGGTTGTTGCTATTTTCTTGTAGTCCTTCAATAATCGTCGCTGTTGCAGGAGTTTTACCCTTTTTCCACTCCTTTTTCTTTTGTGGATGGGTTTGCTGGACTCCTGTCGTGCCCTGTACTCAGCTATTGTGAGGGGGCGAGGTCCATCGTTGGGACACAATTCGAGGGCCTCTTGTAATGTTGGTGCGTCCCTTTGCTCAGCAGGAGCAGGTGCCTCCCACGACGGTGCAGAGGGCGGGCTGCCTTCCGCACTCATATGCTTCCTTCGTTGGTGTAGTCGGCGGTATGCCTACCACACTTCAGTTTCCATCGTTGGTGCAGAAGGATTTGCCATTCCTCCCACACATGTCCTGGTCAATTTCCCTTTTTTTTTATTTTGTTGATTTTGTTGTTTGTTGTTGTGTTTTTTTTTTTTTTTTTTTTTTGTAGTCCAGGCCTTTTGGGCTCAGGCGGCGCCGGTGCTGGTCATCGCACAGACTAATTACTGTTTTTATTTTTTATCTGGCTGGAGATTTCGATTACGATTTTCGAGGGCGGCTCTGAAGAGCCTAACTTTGGACAGCCGAGGATTAGGGATCGGCTTGCATCGTCCACATTGGACGGCCACACTTGTTAAGCACTGGCTCAATTAGCCAAATTCGCCGATTTACGCATTATGGGGCCAAATAACGAAAATTACACAGCGCGCAGAGACAAAAATTAAACAGTCTCACTTCCTTCTCGCGCACATGTCACGGTCGCCATGTAAAGTTCGGTGTAAGTATGTTAGACTTTGTTTTATAACCACAAGAAAAGAATGTACTGTAATGTTATAAGATATATTGTTCTTTATTATATCGTCCGTTTAGATCGGGACTCATTTCTCGAATGCTCACTTAAGACTACTGTTGGCTTGGCTTACAATTCATATAGCTGCACGAGCAGCGCCGCGGCCAACGCTTATGTATCTCAATATATATGTTAATGTATACGTAAGTGTATTTAGGCGGCGCAAGCAGCGGCCGCGCATGAGAGGGAGAGTGTTATGCTCACATGGTAACCGAATGGTCGGCCGCGCATGCAGACATGCCGACTCAGCATTTAGGATGTGCATAACATTGTTGTGTGGGTCGAATTGCTTTGCACTTGAAGTGCTGGGAATATTCGGACATAAACAAATGCTACAATGTTATAGTGATATAAGCGGTACAGTGTGTACCCAATATATGAGCATACTACAGTGTCGTTGTTATATGTTTTTGTCCAATTTTTAAAACGAGCTTAACAAGTTTAGTTGTGCTTCGTGGATCAGTACTTTGCATGGCAAAGTGTTGCAAAAATTATAAACGAGAAACTATTAACCAAAGTGTACAGATTAATAAGAAACTAACCCTTTTTGCGCATCGGCTCGGGTTTAGAAGTTATAATTAAAGGCAACTTAGGCATTGGCATAAATGCAGCCCTTGTTGCGTTACTTTGCTCGGTTAAAAAGTATTCTGTCCAGTTCTTTGATGTTTAGGTCATGCGTTTCCTTCTCCTGTGGGGTTGTTGCTATTTTCTTGTAGTCCTTCAATAATCGTCGCTGTTGCAGGAGTTTTACCCCTTTTTCCACTCCTTTTTCTTTTGTGGATGGGTTTGCTGTACTCCTGTCGTGCCCTGTACTCAGCTATTGTGAGGGGGCGAGGTCCATCGTTGGGACACAATTCGAGGGCCTCTTGTAATGTTGGTGCGTCCCTTTGCTCAGCAGGAGCAGGTGCCTCCCACGACGGTGCAGAGGGCGGGCTGCCTTCCGCACTCATATGCTTCCTTCGTTGGTGTAGTCGGCGGTATGCCTACCACACTTCAGTTTCCATCGTTGGTGCAGAAGGATTTGCCATTCCTCCCACACATGTCCTGGTCAATTTCCCTTTTTTTTATTTTGTTGATTTTGTTGTTTGTTGTTGTGTTTTTTTTTTTTTTTTTTTTTTTGTAGTCCAGGACTTTTGGGCTCAGGCGGCGCCGGTGCTGGTCATCGCACAGACTAATTACTGTTTTTATTTTTTATCTGGCTGGAGATTTCGATTTACGATTTTCGAGGGCGGCTCTGAAGAGCCTAACTTTGGACAGCCGAGGATTAGGGATCGGCTTGCATCGTCCACATTGGACGGCCACACTTGTTAAGCACTGGCTCAATTAGCCAAATTCGCCGATTTACGCATTATGGGGCCAAAATAACGAAAATTACACAGCGCGCAGAGACAAAAATTAAACAGTCTCACTTCCTTCTCGCGCACATGTCACGGTCGCCATGTAAAGTTGGGTGTAAGTATGTTAGACTTTGTTTTATAACCACAAGAAAAGAATGTACTGTAATGTTATAAGATATATTGTTCTTTATTATATCGTCCGTTTAGATCGGGACTCATTTCTCGAATGCTCACTTAAGACTACTGTTGGCTTGGCTTACAATTCATATAGCTGCACGAGCAGCGCCGCGGCCAACGCTTATGTATCTCAATATATATGTTAATGTATACGTAAGTGTATTTAGGCGGCGCAAGCAGCGGCCGCGCATGAGAGGGAGAGTGTTATGCTCACATGGTAACCGAATGGTCGGCCGCGCATGCAGACATGCCGACTCAGCATTTAGGATGTGCATAACATTGTTGTGTGGGTCGAATTGCTTTGCACTTGAAGTGCTGGGAATATTCGGACATAAACAAATGCTACAATGTTATAGTGATATAAGCGGTACAGTGTGTACCCAATATATGAGCATACTACAGTGTCGTTGTTATATGTTTTTGTCCAATTTTTAAAACGAGCTTAACAAGTTTAGTTGTGCTTCGTGGATCAGTACTTTGCATGGCAAAGTGTTGCAAAAATTATAAACGAGAAACTATTAACCAAAGTGTACAGATTAATGAGAAACTAACCCTTTTTGCCCGAATCTACACGTTTTCGAAAAAATCAAAATTTCCTAAGGCAATATGTGTTCAGTCGTGCTGGTTGACATTTGGAGCAACAACAATCGCTCAGGAGACGACGTACAACAGCACATACTGAGAGTGATCGCACAAAACATTTAGATAACGAACTATAAAGTCGATTAAGGATAAAGTGAAAGGTTTTGTCAGTTATTTAAATAAACACTTGCCTAAATGTAACTCAACTCTAAAAAGATTTAAAGGAATGCACGCAAAATGGCTTGGGAAAAGCTTGTTCATAGAAATCACTGTCGATCTAGCAATGTCCGTCTGGTGTCGGATTCTACGTAAACTAGTCTCTCAGTTTTAAAGCTATCTTCTTGCATCTTTCTCTAAAGTTTTCATTCTATCGCAGGTCACACATAAATCGGAACGAGCCGGATCGGATCACTATAGCAAATAGCTCCTATAGGAGCAATCGGAAAAATAAATGAAAAAAAAATTATAAGTTTACGGTTTTTTTTTATTTTCTTTTATTTCTTCGACATTTAGTAATGGTTAAATATTTTAGAATTACGGTCTTTTCCCAATTAAAGGCAACTTAGGCATTGGCATAAATGCAGCCCTTGTTGCGTTACTTTGCTCGGTTAAAAAGTATTCTGTCCAGTTCTTTGATGTTTAGGTCATGCGTTTCCTTCTCCTGTGGGGTTGTTGCTATTTTCTTGTAGTCCTTCAATATTCGTCGCTGTTGCAGGAGTTTTACCCTTTTTCCACTCCTTTTTCTTTTGTGGATGGGTTTGCTGGACTCCTGTCGTGCCCTGTACTCAGCTATTGTGAGGGGGCGAGGTCCATCGTTGGGACACAATTCGAGGGCCTCTTGTAATGTTGGTGCGTCCCTTTGCTCAGCAGGAGCAGGTGCCTCCCACGACGGTGCAGAGGGCGGGCTGCCTTCCGCACTCATATGCTTCCTTCGTTGGTGTAGTCGGCGGTATGCCTACCACACTTCAGTTTCCATCGTTGGTGCAGAAGGATTTGCCATTCCTCCCACACATGTCCTGGTCAATTTCCCTTTTTTTTATTTTGTTGATTTTGTTGTTTGTTGTTGTGTTTTTTTTTTTTTTTTTTTTTTGTAGTCCAGGACTTTTGGGCTCAGGCGGCGCCGGTGCTGGTCATCGCACAGACTAATTACTGTTTTTATTTTTTATCTGGCTGGAGATTTCGATTTACGATTTTCGAGGGCGGCTCTGAAGAGCCTAACTTTGGACAGCCGAGGATTAGGGATCGGCTTGCATCGTCCACATTGGACGGCCACACTTGTTAAGCACTGGCTCAATTAGCCAAATTAGCCGATTTACGCATTATGGGGCCAAAATAACGAAAATTACACAGCGCGCAGAGACAAAAATTAAACAGTCTCACTTCCTTCTCGCGCACATGTCACGGTCGCCATGTAAAGTTGGGTGTAAGTATGTTAGACTTTGTTTTATAACCACAAGAAAAGAATGTACTGTAATGTTATAAGATATATTGTTCTTTATTATATCGTCCGTTTAGATCGGGACTCATTTCTCGAATGCTCACTTAAGACTACTGTTGGCTTGGCTTACAATTCATATAGCTGCACGAGCAGCGCCGCGGCCAACGCTTATGTATCTCAATATATATGTTAATGTATACGTAAGTGTATTTAGGCGGCGCAAGCAGCGGCCGCGCATGAGAGGGAGAGTGTTATGCTCACATGGTAACCGAATGGTCGGCCGCGCATGCAGACATGCCGACTCAGCATTTAGGATGTGCATAACATTGTTGTGTGGGTCGAATTGCTTTGCACTTGAAGTGCTGGGAATATTCGGACATAAACAAATGCTACAATGTTATAGTGATATAAGCGGTACAGTGTGTACCCAATATATGAGCATACTACAGTGTCGTTGTTATATGTTTTTGTCCAATTTTTAAAACGAGCTTAACAAGTTTAGTTGTGCTTCGTGGATCAGTACTTTGCATGGCAAAGTGTTGCAAAAAATTATAAACGAGAAACTATTAACCAAAGTGTACAGATTAATGAGAAACTAACCCTTTTTGCCCGAATCTACACGTTTTCGAAAAAATCAAAATTTCCTAAGGCAATATGTGTTCAGTCGTGCTGGTTGACATTTGGAGCAACAACAATCGCTCAGGAGACGACGTACAACAGCACATACTGAGAGTGATCGCACAAAAACATTTAGATAACGAACTATAAAGTCGATTAAGGATAAAGTGAAAGGTTTTGTCAGTTATTTAAATAAACACTTGCCTAAATGTAACTCAACTCTAAAAAGATTTAAAGGAATGCACGCAAAATGGCTTGGGAAAAGCTTGTTCATAGAAATCACTGTCGATCTAGCAATGTCCGTCTGGTGTCGGATTCTACGTAAACTAGTCTCTCAGTTTTAAAGCTATCTTCTTGCATCTTTCTCTAAAGTTTTCATTCTATCGCAGGTCACACATAAATCGGAACGAGCCGGATCGGATCACTATAGCAAATAGCTCCTATAGGAGCAATCGGAAAAATAAATGAAAAAAAATTATAAGTTTACGGTTTTTTTATTTTATTTTATTTCTTCGACATTTAGTAATGGTTAAATATTTTAGAATTACGGTCTAAATTTCATCAAAATCGGACCAACAGCGATTAGTATATTGGTCTCTTTCTTTCTTTCTAAAAGTGTGTTAAAATAATGTAAAAAAAACGGTTAGTATATTGGTCTGTGTCTTTCTTTTTTTCTAAAAGTGTGTTAAAATAATGTACAATAGCGGTTAGTATATTGGTCTTTTTCTTTCTCTTTTTCTTAAAGTGTGTTAAAATAATGTACAATAGCGGTTAGTGTATTGGTCTCTTTCTTTCTTCCTTCTTAAAGTGTGTTAAAATACTGTACAATACCGGTTAGTATATTGGTCTTTTTCTTTCTCTCTTTCTAAAAGGTGTTTAAATAATGTACAATATCTATTAATATATTGGTCTCTTTCATTGTACATTATTTTAACTAACTTTTAGAAAGAAAGAAAGAGACCAATATACTAACCGCTATTGTACATTATTTTAACACACTTTTAGAAAGAGAGAAAGAAAAAGACCAATATACTAACCGCTATTGAACATTATTTTAACACACTTTTAGAAAAAAGAAAGACACAGACCAATATACTATCCGTTTTTTTACATTATTTTAACACACTTTTTGAAATACTAACCGCTAATGTACATTACTTCAACACACTTTTAGAAAGAAAGAAAGAGACCAATATACTAATCGCTGTTGCTGATGACATTTGATGAAATTTAGACCGTAATTCTAAAATATTTAACCATTACTAAATGTCGAAGAAATAAAAAAAATAAAATAACCGTAAACTTATAATTTTTTTTTCATTTATTTTTCCGATTGCTCCTATAGGAGCTATTTGCTATAGTGATCCGATCCGGCTCGTTCCGATTTATGTGTGACCTGCGATAGAATGAAAACTTTAGAGAAAGATGCAAGAAGATAGCTTTAAAACTGAGAGACTAGTTTACGTAGAATCCGACACCAGACGGACATTGCTAGATCGACAGTGATTTCTATGAACAAGCTTTTCCCAAGCCATTTTGCGTGCATTCCCTTAAATCTTTTTAGAGTTGAGTTACATTTAGGCAAGTGTTTATTTAAATAACTGACAAAACCTTTCACTTTATCCTTAATCGACTTTATAGTTCGTTATCTAAATGTTTTTGTGCGATCACTCTCAGTATGTGCTGTTGTACGTCGTCTCCTGAGCGATTGTTGTTGCTCCAAATGTCAACCAGCACGACTGAACACATATTGCATTAGGAAATTTTGATTTTTTCGAAAACGTGTAGATTCGGGCAAAAAGGGTTAGTTTCTCATTAATCTGTACACTTTGGTTAATAGTTTCTCGTTTATAATTTTTTGCAACACTTTGCCATGCAAAGTACTGATCCACGAAGCACAACTAAACTTGTTAAGCTCGTTTTAAAAATTGGACAAAAACATATAACAACGACACAAACATTGGTAAACTTTAGTTTTACATAAATGGACAATCGTTTTCCATATTTAATCATCTAACTTTTTCGTAAACTTTTGCCACAACAAACGATCAAAGTCGCACAAAACAGTTGGTACACAATCAGCTGACTTTTACAGCTCGCCAGCAGAACAGTGTTGCTCCATATGTTAAAGTTAGATATTTTTTTATCTGTCTAGTGTTTAAAAATTCAAAAAAAAATCATTTAAAATACAAAAAAAAAAAATTGACTTTATGACAAAAAAACGAGAAAAAACAATAGTGCAGCGTTAATATTCATTGTCATTGTATACAAAAATAATAAAGAGTTCGTGTTGTATACAGACATAAAAATAGGGGGTGTTGTATACATAAATAGAACAGAGGGATCTGTGTTTAGGAAAAGTAAATGTACACGTATAGTAGGGAGTACAGAAAATGTAAAGTAACCGCTGTAGACCAAAAAGGGCGCTGCGTAAAATAACAAGAAAGGAAGCAAACTTCGGCAAGCCGAAGTTTATATACCCTTGCAGCTATTGCAAGAATTAAATATTTTTGAAAACATTAAAATTATGATTTACTTGCGTATATGTCTAAAAACATTGAAGCAATGATGATTTGCAGCTCATTATTAGGTAGCTATTTTATATAATTTTATTATTTCTATTGGAGCTATATGATATAGTCGTCCTATTTTGATGAAATTTTAACCGTAATTCTGAAATATTTATCCATTACTATATGTCGAAGAACTTATAGAAAAATTTAAAAACACCAAAGTTATAATTTTTTTTTATTTACTTTTATGATTGTTCCTATGGGAGCTATATGATATAGTCGTCCGATTTTAATGAAATTTAAACCGTAATTCTGAAATATTTATCCATTACTATATCTCGAAGAACTAAAAAAAAATTAAAAAACAGAAAAGCTCTAATTTTTTTTCATTTATTTTTATGATTGTTCCTATGGGAGCTATATGCTATAGTCGTCCGATTTTAATGAAATTTAAACCGTAATTCTGAAATATTTAACTATTACTATATCTCGAAGAACTAAAAAAAAATTAAAAAACAGAAAAGTTATAATTTTTTTCATTTATTTTTCCGATTGTTCCTATGGGAGCTATATGCTATAGTCCGACTTATATACTACCTGCAATAGAAAGACAACTTTTGGGAAAGTTTCATGCAGATAGCTTAAAAACTGAGAGACTAGTTTGCATATAAACGGACGGACAGACGGACAGACGGACGGACAGACGGACATGGCTAGATCGACTCTACTAGTGATGCTGATCAAGTATATATATATACTTTATAGGGTCGGAAACGTCTCCTTCACTGCGTTGCAAACTTCTGACTGAAATTATAATACCCTCTGCAAGGGTATAAAAAACAGTGAAATTCATATAGTTTGTATGGACGCTTTCCATTTATGTTCAATAGAAGGCGCTGTTGAAAAATAAAAAATGTCCGTTCCCCACATGCACTGTAAATTAAATTGAAAAGACGCTGCGTTCACTGGATAAAGGAAAACGCTGTATGTTACGAAAAGGGGGCGCTGTATATAGTAAAAACAAAACACTGCCAGAAAAATACTCAATTTTAATAATTTTGTACTATATTTTTTTACACATTTGACACACATTGTACATTATTTTAACACACTTTTAGAAATAAAGAAAGAGACCAATATACTAAACGCTTTTGTACACTATTTTAACACTCTTTTAGAATAAAAGATAGAAAGAGACCAATATGCTAACCGTATTGTACATTATTTTAACACACTTTAGGAAAGAAATAGTCTAATATACTAACCGCTATTGTACATTATTTTAAAACACTTTTAGAAAGAGAGAAAGAAAAAGTCCAATATACTAACCTCTATTGTTAATTATTTTAACACACTTTTAGAAAAAAAGAAAGAAAGAGACCAATATACTAACCGTATTTGTACATTATTTTAACACACTTTTAGAAAGAAAGAGACCAATATACTAACCGCTAATGTACATTATTTTAACACACTTTTAGAAAGAAAGAGACCAATATACTAAACGCTATTGTACGTTATTTTAATAAACTTTTAGAAATAAAGAAAGAAAAAAAAACCCATATACTAACTATGATTATAGCTTTCCGTTTTTGGCATATAATGGTTGTACCTAATTTCGGAACCATTCCTTGAGTGGACAAATTTTATAGCTATACCTATATTCGCGCAGTGTGCGCTGTCGCGTAAAAATAAAAATTGAATTGTAGTTTAATAAAAAAAATATTTTTGGTTAAACCCCGGTTCGGACATAAGCCCTTTGCAACATTTCAACAAACCGGTTCGTTACCAACCGGTACCTTATAAATAAATATTTATGTATATACTCTCTGTTTTTCCAGAGTATGTCAGGCAGGGGAAATTTGCTGAGTTTATTTAATCAAGAGACTCGCACATCGCAAATTTCATCTCGAAGTGATGATCATGAAATCGACAGGCTTGGACGTGGAGCATTTTGGATCAAGGGGAGAATATATTCGACTAGAAACAAATATTGGAACTGATCTTTCAACCACTTTGCAGCACTTAAACATTTCGGTCGGTCGTGGGCGTGCCCAGCTTATAAATACGTAAAAAAGAGACGAAACCACATTAGGAGAAACCATTCCTAATGATTATATGTTACAATTAAAAGATAGTGTTGAAACAAATTTTAAATCAACGGAATATACTAACCAAAGAACTTGGGCCGAGGGAGTTGCGTTCTGGGTAGGCACGCTGGGTGCCGGCTCAGCTCGCCGGACGGGGTGGGTTCTTTGGAAACCACTCCCTCCCCTACATAACGAGAATAAATTTATCGTGCCTTAGGAAAAAGAAAGAGATCGTCCAGTTCGTTTTGTCATTTGTCGTCGCTGCCCACAAGCTTCTCAAGTAGGTAGTTCGAGCGCTTGACCGAATTTCGATCGGCAACGTGTGGCTGTTTTACTCTGCCCCTTCATACGTCCCGTATGCCGATGGATCGCCGCCGCCCACTGCAATGCGAACCACTATTGTCAATGTCGTCAGTCGAAAGTTACTTCATTGTTCTTGACCCGAGTTTTTTCATTTGCGCCAGCTCCCCCCTTTTTTTAGACGTTTACCAAGACATTATTGAGTTCTGCTTTATATTATAATTTATTGAAAAGATTTTTCATTTAAAAAGGTGCACATTTAATTGACAAATAAAAGAGAAAATTAAGAAGCCAAATTAAACTGAGAAATATTCTACGCGGTGCATATAAGTTTTGTATTAACGGGTAATAAAACTGATAAGAATGAATATAAACTTAAGAATAATATTTGGAGTTAATTTATAAAAATAATAATATGGATATTAAAAGACTCTATATATATATCTAAATGTTTTAATTGCAGACTTACTGTCAAGCAAACTTATATATATATATATATATATATATATATATATAAAGTATGCTTTATATATATATATATGTGTTATAAAAGTTTGCTTGACAGTAAGTCGAACACAACTCACTTACCCCTTTTCATTTCCATCGACGATGGTATTCTGGGTTTGGAAAATTAATTATACACATATGCATAAATATATTTATATTAGTGCAAATTCACTTAACATTATTAATAAAGTGTTGGATTAATTTATATAAAAAAAGGAATTATGATAATTGTCATTTCTTAAACAATTAAAAAAGAAGTTATTCGCTTTATTGCGATACGAATTGTGAGGAAGAGAAGAGTGAAAACGGCAATCGCGACGGTTGACGGTAGCACTTCTAGCTGAGGTTTCTTCTGGTGGTTCCAATTACAAATAAAAACTTTGATCTTTTGCTTGCATTTAATTGTTTGTTTATTATTGATAGGTGTTGTTGATTGTTTTGCCGAAATTGAAATAATATTAATGAGGAGGAAGTTCAGAATCAACATAAGGATCAAGATTCCAGTAATGAGGCACAAAAAATTGTAGACTTTGGTTATGTCCTCCTTGTGGTCTACAATTTCGACGTTGTTCACCACGTTTGCCGTGTTGTCGGATGCCTTCGAGGTTGTAGATCCCATGATATACAAGTTATATTTCTATCGGGTTCTAAATTCGATCACTCGGATAGGTCCTCCGCGATTACTGTTTTTGGCAGTAGTGGACTTAACGCGGTTCCGCGGTCGTTTCTGTCTTAACTCCCGATTCTCAATTATCTTGGAAATTAACTGCCCGATTCGCAATTATCTTGGACTGTGACTGCCCGATTCGCATTATCTTGGACTGTGACTGCTCGAACCTAAAGTGGGGGCTCTTTTATACCGTTGGTATTGCTTCCGGGTCATCTAAGTGTTCCCACTTAGGTACAGCATTTCCCCTTTTTCTGGCTTAATGGCCCTCTTCTGGATTCTGCTAGGTTTCATATTAATTGCTGCGTACACCTATTGCTATTGAACCGCTATTGAACATTATTTTAACACACTTTTAGAAAAAAAGAAAGACACAGACCAATATACTATCCGTTTTTTTACATTATTTTAACACACTTTTTGAAATACTAACCGCTAATGTACATTACTTCAACACACTTTTAGAAAGAAAGAAAGAGACCAATATACTAATCGCTGTTGCTGATGACATTTGATGAAATTTAGACCGTAATTCTAAAATATTTAACCATTACTAAATGTCGAAGAAATAAAAAAAATAAAATAACCGTAAACTTATAATTTTTTTTCATTTATTTTTCCGATTGTTCCTATAGGAGCTATTTGCTATAGTGATCCGATCCGGCTCGTTCCGATTTATGTGTGACCTGCGATAGAATGAAAACTTTAGAGAAAGATGCAAGAAGATAGCTTTAAAACTGAGAGACTAGTTTACGTAGAATCCGACACCAGACGGACATTGCTAGATCGACAGTGATTTCTATGAACAAGCTTTTCCCAAGCCATTTTGCGTGCATTCCCTTAAATCTTTTTAGAGTTGAGTTACATTTAGGCAAGTGTTTATTTAAATAACTGACAAAACCTTTCACTTTATCCTTAATCGACTTTATAGTTCGTTATCTAAATGTTTTTGTGCGATCACTCTCAGTATGTGCTGTTGTACGTCGTCTCCTGAGCGATTGTTGTTGCTCCAAATGTCAACCAGCACGACTGAACACATATTGCATTAGGAAATTTTGATTTTTTCGAAAACGTGTAGATTCGGGCAAAAAGGGTTAGTTTCTCATTAATCTGTACACTTTGGTTAATAGTTTCTCGTTTATAATTTTTTGCAACACTTTGCCATGCAAAGTACTGATCCACGAAGCACAACTAAACTTGTTAAGCTCGTTTTAAAAATTGGACAAAAACATATAACAACGACACAAACATTGGTAAACTTTAGTTTTACATAAATGGACAATCGTTTTCCATATTTAATCATCTAACTTTTTCGTAAACTTTTGCCACAACAAACGATCAAAGTCGCACAAAACAGTTGGTACACAATCAGCTGACTTTTACAGCTCGCCAGCAGAACAGTGTTGCTCCATATGTTAAAGTTAGATATTTTTTTATCTGTCTAGTGTTTAAAAATTCAAAAAAAAAATCATTTAAAATACAAAAAAAAAAAATTGACTTTATGACAAAAAAACGAGAAAAAACAATAGTGCAGCGTTAATATTCATTGTCATTGTATACAAAAATAATAAAGAGTTCGTGTTGTATACAGACATAAAAATAGGGGGTGTTGTATACATAAATAGAACAGAGGGATCTGTGTTTAGGAAAAGTAAATGTACACGTATAGTAGGGAGTACAGAAAATGTAAAGTAACCGCTGTAGACCAAAAAAAGGGCGCTGCGTAAAATAACAAGAAAGGAAGCAAACTTCGGCAAGCCGAAGTTTATATACCCTTGCAGCTATTGCAAGAATTAAATATTTTTGAAAACATTAAAATTATGATTTACTTGCGTATATGTCTAAAAACATTGAAGCAATGATGATTTGCAGCTCATTATTAGGTAGCTATTTTATATAATTTTATTATTTCTATTGGAGCTATATGATATAGTCGTCCTATTTTGATGAAATTTTAACCGTAATTCTGAAATATTTATCCATTACTATATGTCGAAGAACTTATAGAACAATTTAAAAACACCAAAGTTATAATTTTTTTTTATTTACTTTTATGATTGTTCCTATGGGAGCTATATGATATAGTCGTCCGATTTTAATGAAATTTAAACCGTAATTCTGAAATATTTATCCATTACTATATCTCGAAGAACTAAAAAAAAAATTAAAAAACAGAAAAGCTCTAATTTTTTTTCATTTATTTTTATGATTGTTCCTATGGGAGCTATATGCTATAGTCGTCCGATTTTAATGAAATTTAAACCGTAATTCTGAAATATTTAACTATTACTATATCTCGAAGAACTAAAAAAAAATTAAAAAACAGAAAAGTTATAATTTTTTTCATTTATTTTTCCGATTGTTCCTATGGGAGCTATATGCTATAGTCCGACTTATATACTACCTGCAATAGAAAGACAACTTTTGGGAAAGTTTCATGCAGATAGCTTAAAAACTGAGAGACTAGTTTGCATATAAACGGACGGACAGACGGACAGACGGACGGACAGACAGACATGGCTAGATCGACTCTACTAGTGATGCTGATCAAGTATATATATATACTTTATAGGGTCGGAAACGTCTCCTTCACTGCGTTGCAAACTTCTGACTGAAATTATAATACCCTCTGCAAGGGTATAAAAAACAGTGAAATTCATATAGTTTGTATGGACGCTTTCCATTTATGTTCAATAGAAGGCGCTGTTGAAAAATAAAAAATGTCCGTTCCCCACATGCACTGTAAATTAAATTGAAAAGACGCTGCGTTCACTGGATAAAGGAAAACGCTGTATGTTACGAAAAGGGGGCGCTGTATATAGTAAAAACAAAACACTGCCAGAAAAATACTCAATTTTAATAATTTTGTACTATATTTTTTTACACATTTGACACACATTGTACATTATTTTAACACACTTTTAGAAATAAAGAAAGAGACCAATATACTAAACGCTTTTGTACACTATTTTAACACTCTTTTAGAATAAAAGATAGAAAGAGACCAATATGCTAACCGTATTGTACATTATTTTAACACACTTTAGGAAAGAAATAGTCTAATATACTAACCGCTATTGTACATTATTTTAAAACACTTTTAGAAAGAGAGAAAGAAAAAGTCCAATATACTAACCTCTATTGTTAATTATTTTAACACACTTTTAGAAAAAAAGAAAGAAAGAGACCAATATACTAACCGTATTTGTACATTATTTAACACACTTTTAGAAAGAAAGAGACCAATATACTAACCGCTAATGTACATTATTTTAACACACTTTTAGAAAGAAAGAGACCAATATACTAAACGCTATTGTACGTTATTTTAATAAACTTTTAGAAATAAAGAAAGAAAAAAAAACCCATATACTAACTATGATTATAGCTTTCCGTTTTTGGCATATAATGGTTGTACCTAATTTCGGAACCATTCCTTGAGTGGACAAATTTTATAGCTATACCTATATTCGCGCAGTGTGCGCTGTCGCGTAAAAATAAAAATTGAATTGTAGTTTAATAAAAAAAATATTTTTGGTTAAACCCCGGTTCGGACATAAGCCCTTTTGCAACATTTCAACAAACCGGTTCGTTACCAACCGGTACCTTATAAATAAATATTTATGTATATACTCTCTGTTTTTCCAGAGTATGTCAGGCAGGGGAAATTTGCTGAGTTTATTTAATCAAGAGACTCGCACATCGCAAATTTCATCTCGAAGTGATGATCATGAAATCGACAGGCTTGGACGTGGAGCATTTTGGATCAAGGGGAGAATATATTCGACTAGAAACAAATATTGGAACTGATCTTTCAACCACTTTGCAGCACTTAAACATTTCGGTCGGTCGTGGGCGTGCCCAGCTTATAAATACGTAAAAAAGAGACGAAACCACATTAGGAGAAACCATTCCTAATGATTATATGTTACAATTAAAAGATAGTGTTGAAACAAATTTTAAATCAACGGAATATACTAACCAAAGAACTTGGGCCGAGGGAGTTGCGTTCTGGGTAGGCACGCTGGGTGCCGGCTCAGCTCGCCGGACGGGGTGGGTTCTTTGGAAACCACTCCCTCCCCTACATAACGAGAATAAATTTATCGTGCCTTAGGAAAAAGAAAGAGATCGTCCAGTTCGTTTTGTCATTTGTCGTCGCTGCCCACAAGCTTCTCAAGTAGGTAGTTCGAGCGCTTGACCGAATTTCGATCGGCAACGTGTGGCTGTTTTACTCTGCCCCTTCATACGTCCCGTATGCCGATGGATCGCCGCCGCCCACTGCAATGCGAACCACTATTGTCAATGTCGTCAGTCGAAAGTTACTTCATTGTTCTTGACCCGAGTTTTTTCATTTGCGCCAGCTCCCCCCTTTTTTTAGACGTTTACCAAGACATTATTGAGTTCTGCTTTATATTATAATTTATTGAAAAGATTTTTCATTTAAAAAGGTGCACATTTAATTGACAAATAAAAGAGAAAATTAAGAAGCCAAATTAAACTGAGAAATATTCTACGCGGTGCATATAAGTTTTGTATTAACGGGTAATAAAACTGATAAGAATGAATATAAACTTAAGAATAATATTTGGAGTTAATTTATAAGAATAATAATATGGATATTAAAAGACTCTATATATATATCTAAATGTTTTAATTGCAGACTTACTGTCAAGCAAACTTATATATATATATATATATATATATATATATAAAGTATGCTTTATATATATATATATATGTGTTATAAAAGTTTGCTTGACAGTAAGTCGAACACAACTCACTTACCCCTTTTCATTTCCATCGACGATGGTATTCTGGGTTTGGAAAATTAATTATACACATATGCATAAATATATTTATATTAGTGCAAATTCACTTAACATTATTAATAAAGTGTTGGATTAATTTATATAAAAAAAAGGAATTATGATAATTGTCATTTCTTAAACAATTAAAAAAGAAGTTATTCGCTTTATTGCGATACGAATTGTGAGGAAGAGAAGAGTGAAAACGGCAATCGCGACGGTTGACGGTAGCACTTCTAGCTGAGGTTTCTTCTGGTGGTTCCAATTACAAATAAAAACTTTGATCTTTTGCTTGCATTTAATTGTTTGTTTATTATTGATAGGTGTTGTTGATTGTTTTGCCGAAATTGAAATAATATTAATGAGGAGGAAGTTCAGAATCAACATAAGGATCAAGATTCCAGTAATGAGGCACAAAAAATTGTAGACTTTGGTTATGTCCTCCTTGTGGTCTACAATTTCGACGTTGTTCACCACGTTTGCCGTGTTGTCGGATGCCTTCGAGGTTGTAGATCCCATGATATACAAGTTATATTTCTATCGGGTTCTAAATTCGATCACTCGGATAGGTCCTCCGCGATTACTGTTTTTGCCAGTAGTGGACTTAACGCGGTTCCGCGGTCGTTTCTGTCTTAACTCCCGATTCTCAATTATCTTGGAAATTAACTGCCCGATTCGCAATTATCTTGGACTGTGACTGCCCGATTCGCATTATCTTGGACTGTGACTGCTCGAACCTAAAGTGGGGGCTCTTTTATACCGTTGGTATTGCTTCCGGGTCATCTAAGTGTTCCCACTTAGGTACAGCATTTCCCCTTTTTCTGGCTTAATGGCCCTCTTCTGGATTCTGCTAGGTTTCATATTAATTGCTGCGTACACCTATTGCCTGCTGTATGTTCTTATGAATTGCTTACTCTGACCAATTCGTTGCTGGTTATTGGTATTGGCCAATTTCGGTTTTTGCCACCTGCACTTCACAGTGTCTTCTGTCTCTGGTTATTGTATCTATTTCTTTCTTGTTTTATTTCTTACCCCGCTCCCGTAACACGCTCGAGGGTCGTCGATGCTGATTCAGCATGGAATGCACTCGAAAAAAAAACCTACGAGGAGCGATTGTACTTAGGTTGTTATTGCCCTAACGTGTGGCCTCGACCCATACCCTGGAATTTAGGAGTATCACGCTCTTTTGTCTGAGATATCCGGGCTATTGTTATCATTAATTTGCCCTCAACAAAAAAATAGAAAAAGGTCAGGGGACAAATATATATATTATTTTTTTGTTTTTATTTATTTGATAAGATATGAATTTTTTTTTTTTTTACATTGACAAACGCGGTCTTGCCGGGGTCGGCTCGTAGTCGTCTTCATCTTCGGTATAAATACGGTAGTCTGGAGGCAGACTTTGCCTCCTCTGCCGCCGGCGAATTGCAAATTGGCTTACTCGCCGGATCCGCTCATTCTTCGCGTGAATGTCTCTAGCCGTGCCTGGCGGTAGTCCTCCTCCCCTATCCGCAGGTCCGGCTGTGTGGCGTCCCTCAACCGTACTAGTTCGTTGAGACGTATGTAGTCGGCCTCTATCCTCGCCATGGTTTTCTCGATTTCTCGCTGCGTTGACTGCAGCGTATCTTCTAGGGCAGTATCCGCCCAGGCGAGTCTATCCCGCTCGTCCACCGCTATGTCTCTGCGGTCCCGAGCGTTGGCTTCTAAGGGGAGGGGTCTTCCCTCAGCCTCGCACCTTTACAGATGCTTCTTCACGGCCTCCCTCGTGATTTCGATTTCCTGCATAACTTTCATACTGCCGTTTATCTTCTTCTTCTTTTTATTGGTTGCTCAGGCAAAACGTTCCTTCTTCGCTGAGTAGTACAATTGCACTGATCGCTGTTGGTTTTCAACCAGTTTCAAACAGCGAAAAGGTCTTTGGCATGATATACTCCAATAATTTTTCCAACCAAATTTCCTAATTCGTACAGCGACCCTTCCCTTGCGTCCAAGTATGAGACACCGTACCCGATTGGGCCCTAGCTTTGCATTATACCCTTCCATTCGGTTACTCTGCTTGTAGTTTTTTCGGTATACCACCTGACCTACTGCAAATTCAATTTCCTTACTGCGGGTATTATGCATCGCACTGAATCGTGAAAGGTTTTGAAACATCCGGTGTTGTTAATACAGGTGCTGATACCAGGCTGGTCTTCAGTGCCTCAAAGGCTTTAATGCCATCTTCATCGAGCTCATATTTCCTGATTCGGTCCTTTTTGAGACTTTCATGAAGCGGTGCTGCAGTTTGAGCGTAGTTTTGTATAAAACGCCGGTACCACCCTGTCATTCCCAAAAATCTCCGCATCTGTTTAGCGGATATTGGCTGTGGGAATTCTTGAATAGTCCTTATTTTTGCTGGATCGGTTTTTATGCAACCCCCACCTACTACATACCCCAGGTATTTAGCTTGGCTGTAACAGAACTTACTTTTTGCCACATTGATTGTTAATTTTGTTCTATTTCAAGCAATCACTTACCTGCCGCAACATTTTCAAATGTTCTTCAAAAGATACACGAAGACGAATTCTCTTAACGCTGCTGGAATTACTTTGTCCATCAGTCTGCACATTCGCTGGGCAGCATTACATAGGCCGAACGGCATGACGGTAAATTGGTACAAAGGTCGTCCTGGCATTGTGAAAGCTGTTTTTTCTTTACTTTTAGCTTCCAGCGGTATTTGCCAAAATGCATCTTTCAGGTCGATAGCGGATATAAAGAACGTTTCTTGTAGACGACTTAGTAGACCCTCTATGTGTGGTAACGGGTATGCGTCCCTTACAGTCCGGGCATTAACTTTGCGGGCGTCTAAGCAAAAGCGATTTTTGGGCCCTCTTGCACAAAGGTCACAGGGGAACTCCAAATACTATTACTTTCCTCTATTTCCCCTAATTTTATCATTCGGTCGAGTTCGGCAAATACCAGTTTCTGTTTTGCTGGTGAGATGGGATAATGCCTCTGCTTGATAGGTAAATTCTCCTGTGTAACTTCTATGACACGTTCTTCTAACTCGTTTTTCCCTAAGCCCATATCTGTACAGGATGGCAAGGTGTTGACTACCTTTTTAAGGGTGCCTTCCTGTTGCTCGGTAAGTTTGTGTGGGGTGTTTGCAGTTTCGTAGCGTTCGGGATTCTCTTCTTCTGGCGCTACCGTATCTAATTCCGCAATCTCTAATAGGCGTTTCCCCGGTAAAGGCATCTGAAATTCCTACCAGATTTCTATTCCGAAATAAAAGCGGGCACTATTAATTATTAAGAATTAAGTCCTGGCGGTAGTGATGACCCCGAAACACCTGTTTCGGTGTTAAGTTGACGCTCACAGCGGCTCGAAGGTGCCGGCCGAGAAGTGCTGTTTTGTGCAGGCGAGTCTCCGTCTGTTTGTGAATTACCTTATTGTGATTCACTAATTTCCGTGCTCCTGTGTTAGGTAGCACGCTGGACCTTCCTTGTGGCGGTCCTAAGTAATAGTTTTCACCCCCTACAGCTCCTGACGACTTCTCCATGGTGGAACTGTGGTAATCTGCCAGGCTTCCTAAATTATCTAGCTTGCTGCCAAAGCTGACCGACTGTTCCTGTGCCTGTTGCTCGCTAGTTGTCACGGTTTGCCTTGCTCTCCAGGCCTGTCTTGCGGCTAAGGTTGAAGCCCTTGCAGTCCTAGTAGGCGGTATTGTCAACGTTACCTTCTTCCTCTTCCCTGCCATTTACTGACCTATCTTAAAATTTCAAGAATTTGGCTCGTGCCGAAGTAATTAAAAAATAAATAAACAATAATCAACCTTGATAGTGGCACACGCCAGCCACACTTTTTTTGTTAAACCAGAAAAATATAAAAATTCAAAATAATTGACGTAAATCTTCAAATTACCAATTTGAATGACGACGGTAAAGACACTTGAGCCAAGACGCGACTCAAAAAGACTGGAAAAATATATGTGTGTGTTCGTTCACTTTTTATGCTGCTTGATTGTTTTTGCATACAACAGCAGTTTTATTTGGCAATTATATTATGAAAAGAATACAGAAAATTTTTTTTTGATCTTTGTTCAGAAAAATTGAAAATTATGTCTGGCATGTAATTTTTGCAGATATGCCCTACATCCGGTATTCCGATTTTGAAATCGTAACCTTTAAAACGTAAAAAAAAAATCTTCAGATGTTAAAAGTCCTAGTTCTAGGGTTGCAAAGAATCCTCCGTTAGGTGCCGATCCTTATACGTCGGTGTATTAGTGCCCAGTCCAAAGGACTTGGGCCGAGGGAGTTGCGTCCTGGGTGGGCACGCTGGGTGCCGGCTCAGCTTGCCGTACGGGGTGGGTTCTTTGGAAACCACTCCCTCCTCTACATAACGAGAATAAATTTATCGGGAGTAGCTACAACTAATGCATTCGGCCTTTAATTTTATTGGGGTTGAAAAGGGATTCAGTAATGCCATAGGTTTCACCGAAATGTTCAGTGTGCATGGTTCTGTATCCCAAGATTTCGGTCACCAAAAACACAGGTACTTTTCCCTATACCTAAAAAATAGCCTTTGTATACACATAGATAGGATAAACCTAAAAAATAGCCTTTGTATACACATAGATAGGATAACGGAATTTCTGATTTTAACTAGAAACTATCCTGACGGCTGAGAGGCAGAGAAAGAGAGAAAGTCTCTCTTAGAAACATTTGACTAGCTCAACTAGATACTAAATTATTTTATAACATGTATATTAATAATTTCAAGTCAGAGCGCCTTAAATTAAAAGACCGTAATTATATATTATATTTATTAATTATATATTTTAATTATATATTATAATAATATTATTCTTAAACAATTTAAACTGTCTAAATAAAAATTTAAAATATATATTATTCATAAAAATTAACTGACGATTTTAAATTTTTATCATATTCTTACATAGTTAAAATTATTAAGAAAAAATGTTGTTTGTTATTTATCATATTTTTAAATCAACTCCAGCGCTCAACCGGTACAAATACAGTGCCTGCGCTATCGGATTAAATGTTATGTAATGTAAAACAAAATTCTAGGCTGTTACTTAACATATTTAAAATCAGATCCTGATCTCAACAGAATCAAAAACAGTTTCAGCGGTTAACCTGTTCAAACGACTATTTTACATTCCAGGATTTTACATTAGTTCACTATTTCGCCGCCAGGGGGCGACAATGAGAGTAAGGATATATGCAACCCGCCAAACGGCCAAAGCGCCATCTATGTCTCAATATGCGCGGCTTAGCTCGTAAAGCGTCATCTAAGAGTCATTAATTTTGGGTTGTGTCTTGACTATATGAGGATCAATTTGACAGGATCCCTTTGAAAACTGTGATTACATATATCCTTACTCTCATTGTCGCCCCCTGGCGGCGAAATAGTGAACTAATGTAAAATTCTGGAATGTAAAATAGTCGTTTGAACAGGTTAACCGCTGAAACTGTTTTTGATTCTGTTGAGATCAGGATCTGATTTTAAAATATGTTAAGTAACAGCCTAGAATTTTTGTTTTACATTACATAACATTTAATCCGATAGCGCAGGCGCTGTATTTGTACCGGTTGAGCGCTGGAGTTGATTTAAAAATATGATAAATAACAAACAACATTTTTTCTTAATAATTTTAACTATGTAAGAATATGATAAAAATTTAAAATCCGTCAGTTAATTTTTATGAATAATATATATTTTAAATTTTTATTTAGACAGTTTAAATTGTTTAAGAATAATATTATTATAATATATAATTAAAATATATAATTAATAAATATAATATATAATTACGGTCTTTTAATTTAAGGCGCTCTGACTTGAAATTATTAATATACATGTTATAAAATAATTTAGTATCTAGTTGAGCTAGTCAAATGTTTCTAAGAGAGACTTTCTCTCTTTCTCTGCCTCTCAGCCGTCAGGATAGTTTCTAGTTAAAATCAGAAATTCCGTTATCCTATCTATGTGTATACAAAGGCTATTTTTTAGGTTTATCCTATCTATGTGTATACAAAGGCTATTTTTTAGGTATAGGGAAAAGTACCTGTGTTTTTGGTGACCGAAATCTTGGGATACAGAACCATGCACACTGAACATTTCGGTGAAACCTATGGCATTACTGAATCCCTTTTCAACCCCAATAAAATTAAAGGCCGAATGCATTAGTTGTAGCTACTTAAAGCTGTAGTTGTATTAATTCATGGAACTACTGATTGTAAACCCATTTAATTAATAGTATGAGATCTCGACAAGATCTCCACCACCATATACTCTATGGTGCATCTACATACACACAACTATTCAGTCGCCATCACAGTTGTTTGAGAACCATGTACTTCTAGAAATTTTCCACCCTCACACACACAAGCAAACACGCACTATCGTTAACCAATCGAACTACATCTTTAAATAAGTCGATACTCTGGATTTTTGGATATAAAATGTGGTGCATCCATGGTTACAATATTCATTTCAATTTGTAAACACAATTTGTAAACATGGACACATCAGATACTTCCGTGATCTTCGTTGATGACATCACTGAGAAGTTAGTTCACGATGTTGATGCAGCTGCCGATCTTGATATGAATATTCAGCGCTCATTTTATCCAGCTATTACATCAACCCAAGAAATTCCTGAGGACCTGCAAAACTTAGAATTGGATGAAAATCCTATCGGTATGAGCTCCCAGGAGTATTTGGACTCCCAATTACGACGGAATGTGGAAGAAGAATCGTTCGCCTGGATGCTTACAGCCTTTGGACAACCAATAGAGGTGGAAACCATACCGGACTTCCCTGACGATGACAGCGTATTTGATGGAGTGGAAGATGCTGACCCAAATCCTTATTTAGATTTACTTAATGATAGTTGGAATCAAGAACTTTGTAAACAATAAAAATAAATAAATAAATCATTAAAAAGTCAATATTTAAAAAATCTTTTTATTTATTTTAAATATCTTGGAATACTTCGAATTTAACAGGAACCTTGCAACCAATAAGAAAAATAAACAGAATATTAAAAATCAATATTTAAAAATTTTTTTTATTCATTTTGGATAGCTGGAAATACATCGAACTTAACATTGTTTTGATGTTTTAATGTAGTTATGTTCGGTTCATTAAAATGTTCGTACATAAATTTGATGTTTTCTTTAAGATGGAAGTTATGCTTCAGTAGTGTATGCATATACAAATTGTGTCGCAGCCAGAATTTTTTTATTTCAGGACAAAAACCACATTGATAATAACACGATTTCGATTTTGGATAGCTGAAGTTGTGTATTTTCAAGGTATGGTGTTTTAAACCATTACGAGTAGAAAAGGTTTTCGGATAAACACACAACTCACAAATAAACGCTTCCATTCCGATTCTATAATGAACTGAGGAATATCAGATGAACATGACCTTTAAATATGATTTTGAATTGAAATTTTGAATATATGTGTTTATATACTTTTGTCCATAATATATATTTGTATATTGTATATATTTATATACTATTGTACATAATATATATATATATTTGTATATAGTATATATTTATATACTATTTTCGTTGTAAATAAGGGTTTCGAGAGTATAAAAGGCTATGTATTATTCTGTAAGTAAATTAGTACACATTCGGTATTTACCAGAAAATAATCAATTCCTACAATCCCACTTCAAAATGGTATGTGTGTTTAAATGTTTATATAATATAATATGATAATTAACTTGATTCTTCAGGACTTCATATCCACCCTAAATGAGTTAAAACCTCTGATTGGTTATACAAAAATTGAAAATCTATGTATTGGATTTGAATATAAAATCATTGGATGTAAACTAAAGAAAACACCATATGGAAATAAAATAGCTCTTTATTTAACAGACAAGGACAACGAGCATATATGGGTTTTTCTACCAAAAAATTATGTAAACAAGTTTTCTACTAAGACACCCTTTAAGAAATTAAAAGAGAATGGTATTTCTCATCTTGTATATAAGGGGAAAGATATGAACAAATACAGTCCTGCAAACATTGAATTTTTGTCTTTAAATAAATAAAGTATATAGTGAGAATTTCCTCATATAAACCCCAAAGATTCTCTTTTAAACATCAGTCTGGTTCTCAATCTAAAGGAGTGAAATCATATTAAAACCCAACAAAACAAAAATGCTGGCTAAACAAATTCAGTTGTTTTTGATTCAGTTCGAGGATATGATTTTCGAGGAGCACGTTACTAGACTGGATTATTTACGCATTACACTGGAGGATTTGGCTGAAAAAGAGTTAATTCACTCAAAATTTGGATTTCACTACAAGCTTTGTCCCTGGAGTGATGATGATGCAGAGGTTGGACCAGACACATGCCAATGTCATAGACTCCCTATATTACAAGACGAAGCCCTTAATATTATGTTAAAATATTATAAGTTGAATCAGAGACTGTATAGATCCGAAACAATAAATAATCTTAATTGATTTTAATTAAAAATTACTTGTCTTTTTATTTTTTAAAATATTTCTTAAACATTTGCAGAATTAACTTATCGTTATAAAAAAAGTCATTTCGCTTAAAATTTTTTAGGAAGCAGTTCAATGATTTTTTTTTACATTTAAACAGACCGTATAGTATACAATAATGACCACAAGTGTTTGAAAAATAGCCTTGAAGTTGCTGTTTATTAAACAAATATTTAACCGAATTTTTTCTTAAAAATGTAATGAACTCTTTTTTTTGAGGATATTGGCCATATGAATCAAAAAATTCTGCGGATCTATTACTTTTGAAATGGAATGCAATCCAATGAGTTCCTGGTTGGGTTGAAGTATCAGTGTTTGCAATAATTAGCGCTGGAAACTTTAAAATAGTTGATGGTAGTTGATCTGATGGGAAAACTCCTTTAAATATAGATTTTGTATATGCATTCTTAGACAGTAAATTATGTATTTGTAATGTATTCATATTTAAAGAAGAACTCGGATATTTCGATTCTTATCAATATCTATCATTGAATCGTATTCACAATAAACTAAACAAGTCACTGCTTCAGCAAGTGGTACTGAAAATCGACCTTCAATCCTAATAGTTCCTTGAGATATTAAATTCGAGCAAACCGTTGAGTTTGAATGATCAGCAGTTAAGTCAAAGGCTAATATAAAACTATTTTTATCAAACATTTCCTTTGTAATTTGCAGTCCTCGATCGTAATGTTTTATTCCAGTTCCTCTAAATAGCATATTATAACCTCTTGCACTTTGTGCGTTTTCAGCGCTCGAGTAATCAAACTCTAAGGCTTGAGAAGGAACTTGAACTCCATTTACCAAAAGATTAAATCGTTGAATTTTAAAATGTTCGAAATCGAATGGATCCAAACTACGATTTCCTGAGTATGAACGGTTTTTTACCATACAAAATGCTAAAAAATTTGGTAGCTGACCGATAACTGCGTTATCTATTGATAAAGTATTGTTTCCTGGGTATATTGTAAAAGACTTTACTTCGACTTTGTTAAATGGGTATATAGCATTTTTGGTTTGTAATACATGATGATGAGCTAATAGTATGCTGGGGTTGATAGTTATATGATTCATGAAAAGTTGAGCTTCTAATATCTTTAGATTTGATTCCGATTCATTTTCCATTAAATAAAATGCAGTTTTCTCAATATTGAAATTAATCCTTAAATCAACATTGTTTACGAGCAGTTTAGGTTGATTAAAAATATCTCCGTGAACTTTACCAAATAGTTCAACCTTATTACTATTTTTGAATATATTTTTTAGGGTATCATTTGTTGTGGGATAAACATATTGACCCGCAGTTATTCGTCCAAAATTTGGATAATAACCTTGAGCTGATAAGTGACTTTCAGAGGCATCACTACCGTAATTTAAAACTGTCTGCAAATATGCTCTATAATGGTAGTTATTATCACTCTGTGATACCAATATGTTATTTAAATAAACTGAAGAACTTCGAAAAATGGAATGTAGAATATTGTTTACTACACCCACGGTATTTCCTTCGATGGCACTGTTGTCATTTTTTCTTAATTGTACTACAAGACGTATATAAACACTTGATAAATCTCTATATGTTTCACCGTTGCCCAAACAAACAAATTCGATTGAAGAAGCACTATCTAATGATGCAATTGGATTGTATGATACTTCTTCAGTTTTTAGAATAGAGCTTTGTGTAGGGTGCGGAGCAAACAAATCCAATTCACTTTTCATACATTCAATATGGTTACTCATTGTGTCTTAGAGAATATATCGCTTATATTTAATTTTCTTGATAACTTTTTTCTTTTTTGCGGCGTTTTGGTACGTTTACTATGTGTTTTGGATGTTGAATGAAGTCTTTTTTTCCTTGCACTACGCTTTTTATTCCGTTTTCCATTACCATTTTGGAAGCGAGTCATTTTATCAATTGCTTTATTTGACAGATTTTGTAAAGCAATTTTACTTTGTTCTTGAACAATATTTCGTAATGGTTTTCTCCCGAGATCATTAATTACAGCTTTTCCAGTTTCAGTGGCTTGATCTTTTATAGCATTTAAGCCCGAAAGAAAAAGTGGTTTTATGTAGTTAAAAAGACCACTAAAAAAGTTCCCGATTCCTCGCCCTTGTTGAACTATTCGAGGTGATATATAAAGACTTCCTATATTACTTAATCCTCCACCAGACTGATTTAAATAATATTGATGATAAGATTTCACCATGGTGACTATTTTTATTCTGAGTTACTTATAATCGAGCAAGTATTATTTATAGTATAAATCTTTTCCTTCTTCTAAAGTGAAGAGTAGTAAATATTGGGACTACCGATGTTTCAAACGGTACCTTATATCCATTTGAATCTGTAATTAAAATTGAGATCTCGTTTGGTGACCAGATGTCTAACGGGTAATATTCAATATTTTTGAACTGAATATTTTTTTCTTTTCCATTATAATGTAAAACACGAAGACAACGGGGTCTTTTACTCCCAACAATTCTCGGTTTGATTATATCGGTGTAAATAAAAATTAATCCAAGTTCAGGTGTTTTTGATTCAATGGGTACATTAGTATATCTAAATGTTTCAGCATTTACTAAACTTATAAATTCTGCTTCGGGGTTTTCTATATCTTTAGAAGTATTTATTTCTTTATCTGATACATGTTTGATATAATTATTTAGATAAATGTCTGTAATTCCAACTTCCCAATCATCATTCATATCTTCAGGAATATTTACAATATTAGTAAATGCACATTTAACATTATCAGGAAATACATTTAGTGAATCATTACTGAGTAAGGTGATATAAAACTCATGTAAATAACCCATTTTTAGAATTAAATATGGCAATTATTGGTATGATGTCCAATTAAGTTTGTTTTTTCCTATTTGTACTGGATTTCTAGTTCTAACCGATCTACTTAATTTTTCACGTCCTGTTACATATCTTAGATTTTGAAATGGAGATGTTCCCGCTTTAATTTTTTTAAATTTACTCTTAATTTGCGTTGTTTATCATTAAGCTTCACTTTTGTCACTGCCATCTTCTTAACATTTTCATTAGTATCTAAAAAGGAAGTTTCACTTATTTTTCGTTTGTTATCCAATAAAGTATTTTTTCTATTCGACTTAAAATCTTCATCTTCGCTTTCAGATGGTAAGTCAGGAAGTTCAACCTTTTTTGGAAGTGATTCATCAAATTTAAATTTAGTCCCCGAAGAACTAGGTTTTTCATCAATCCAATCAATTGTTTGGGACTCATTAGGTCTAGTTAATGTAAGAGGTGTCTTTTGATCATTTTGTCCATGCCATGATTTATTTCGTTTTTTATTTTGGTAATAAGACAATTCTTGGCGAATTTTTATCCATTTATCGAAATCACTTATTCGCTGATCGTTTAAAATTGGTAAAAATTTTAAACTTATTAATTCATTACCTCTATTTTCGTTAACCAATTTCTGATAAGTGATGGGGTTCATTAAAATTACTTTGTTTAAATTATGTTTATTTTTAAACATGATTCAAAATTTTTCCAAAAATTCCAGAAAGCAATGAATTTATTAGAATTGGCAAGAAACCACCTTTTTGAATTAGAACTTTTCTCTTAGAATTTAAAGAACGCTTTGGACAGGATAAATATCGTAATACTTTTTTATACTTTTTGAGTGCAGTTAAATGGTTTTTCGTAAGCTTATGATTTCCGTGTAATGTGTTTAATACGATCTCTACTAATGTTTTTACCAACTCACTATCACTATTACTTATAATTGCCTTACGTAGTTTGTTGTTAGCCTTTTTGAGTACATACAATAAATGTTTGTTCGCTTTCAAGCGATTTAGGTTCTTTTTGTAAACCATTTTCATCTGAATAACACACTGTAAATTTTAAATTAAAAATGTCAGTTCTAAATCTTAAGAGATCGTTGATTCCTTGGGTGAGATCAATTAGTAAATATCCATGAGGTTGCTCTGTTACTTCTTTATATATTCTGAAAAGTTCTGACGGGTTTTCAGGATAAATTTGTCTGGCTAAACATTGAAATTGAAGTTTATCACGAGGATTTTTAAAAACAACTATGTATTTTGTGTTTAGTGAGATATCTCTGGTATGCGATGATTTATGAAATATATTTTGAGTTACGACTACTACTGATAAATTTCTATGATGTGATCCTTTCGTAAACAGTTCACATACACTTTTATTAAATGCCCCCATCATTAAGTCATCCAATATTAAAAGAATAGGTTCCTTATTCTCATTTTCAATTATTTCGGGAACTCCTTTATGATATTCTACGTTATTAAAATTAGGTTTAGCACTCTCCTCTCCATAACACCAAATAATTCGATCTACTGAAACATTTAGCAAATCATTCTTTTTGTTTATTAGATTTTCGAGAAAGGTTGTTTTTCCAGATCCTGAAGGGCCACAAATTAACATTGTGAAGGGATGTATAAATTGAGTGAACATTTTTATTTTCATAAAAATTATCCTTGAATTACAATATGTGTTTATTTAGATTTTTCCTGATCACGTTTTTTAGCGCAGTTCTTTTCGAAATGAGAATCAGATCCACAATAATTACAATAAATGAGTTGAGTATAACCCTTTTTGCGGGGGTCATTCCCAAACAGGCCCTTGAAGGAATCCATTGATAAAGACAGCCTCTTAGTTCAGTGATAATTTTATTACTGATGGTTAAACATATATGTTAGCATTACAATATACTTCATAGTTGGAATGTTCTAAGATTACAAAAAGCTTAAACAGATTATTTAATGAACATCGAAGTGGTAACTTTTTCTTGTGAATTTTACAATTGGTGAAAAAATTAGGTAGTTGAGTTAAGCTTTTTCCAATATCAATATCAACAATTGTAGTTGATAAATACTTAGATAGAAAATGTTTTTTAATTTCACCACGGACAATAACTGAACTATACTTATTTAGGGGAGTGAGTATTTCTTCTAAACAGGTATATGGTACATCTCCAGCTGACCAATCCAATCCATTAATATTCTGTCGATTTAAGTGTTGCTGTTTAATTGTTTCATTATCCAATTCCTTTATATTAAATGGTGGTTGGAAATGAAAAAAATTAGGAATCACTGTTCCGGCTTGCATGAATGCAAGTTCCTTTACAAAAATTTGTTTGTTGTTTCCGAGTAAATATTGGAAATCAACTATTACGCTTGAACTTCGATCTACGGTGTTCATGGTGGGATGAGATTTTTTAATCAACTGAGTGTAGAACTGTCTGAACACTTCCCTTTATATAGCGGTCGGATTGATTCAAACTAACAGTTTTAAAATAGAGCTCAACCACTATGGACATGTGTCAAGTTAAAAGCAATAAAAAACCCCGAAAGAATCAGGATCATGAAGTCATTTTCGGGTTCGAGTACTATGTTGTACAAAATTTAAAGTTGAAATGCGGGCTGTCAACATCACGAAAATTCGTACCAATGATCTGGATGCAACAAAGTAAAAATAATTTCGTTGGATTTGAAAAAGATCAATGGATGCAACTTCTTACATACAAGGAGTATATTCAACTAAAACTTGATCAATACGATTTCTTAATGCCCGATACAATTATTGATCACCCAATCATGTCTACTATTAAATGTAACTTTAGATTTCGGAAATCTGATAAGCAGTATGTTATAGTAATAAACCAGTACGGTAACAAAATTGAATTTGATAGTGAGTCCTGGAGATCCTTACTGAGATTAGGTATATTTTTTACTACATTTTTATGTTGGAATTCAATATTAAGTCAACAAGTTATATATCTTTATTATAATCACATTATTCCAAAGTGTGTTTCATTACAAAAGTATGATGTTCAATTATCTGATTTGGAGGGATCTTACGATAAAAATGTTAAAATAGATTTAACACGATTGTGTTTTGAAATTTCAAAAAAGATGCGTAAAGAAATAAAAAACGATGTACTTGTATATAAGCAATCACTAATATCTAAACGTTCATCATCACCTAATAAAAAATAAAGAAATGAGTAAACAGCAAGTTGTTAATGAAATTCATAAACAAGTTCGAAAAAACTTTACCCGTCGTAAATTTGTACAAAAAGGGATAAATGATACCTGGCAAATTGATTTAGTTGAAATGATTCCTTTTAGTAAAGAAAATGGTGGATATAAGTATTTACTTACTGTTATTGATACGTTCTCAAAATACGCTTATGCCATCGCAGTTAAATCAAAGTCTGCACAGGATGTAGTTGAAGCAATGAAAACTATATTCAAAACAGCTAAAACTACGCCAAAAAATATTCAATCAGATCAAGGAAAAGAATTTTTTAATTCTACATTTGAAAATTTGATGAAACAAAAACAAATAAATCATTATCATACCTACACACATTTAAAGGCTTCTATATGTGAACGATTTAATAGAACATTAAAAAATAAAATGTGGAAAATGTTTAGTATGCAGGGAAAATATATATGGATACACAAAATCAAAGATCTTGTGTATGAATATAATAATTCATACCACAGAACAATAAAAATGAATCCTATGGATGTATGCCCTAAAAATGAAGAATTCATATTAAAATCAGTTTATAATATGCCCAAGATATTTCCACAACACAAATTTTCAGTGGGGGATTACGTTCGAATAAGTAAATATAAGGGTGTATTTATGAAAGGATACGAACCCAATTTTACGGCTGAGGTATTCAAAATAATAAAAGTAAAGGCAACTTATCCTGTAACATATGACTTGGAGGATTATAAGAGTGAACCTATTAATGGATCATTTTATGAACCGGAACTTCAACGAGTAAAAGACCCTAATGCATTTTTAGTAGAGAAAATTTTAAAGAAACGAAAGAATCAACTTAAAGTTAAGTGGTTTGGTTTTGATGAAAGCCACGCTTCATGGATCGATAAACAAAATCTGCTGAAATAATAAGATGGAATAGAAACACATACACAAAATTATTTCTTTTAAATAATAAATTATTTATTTATTTATATTTATATATATATATATATATATATATTACAAATTTACAATGTATACATTAATATATTTTAAATACATTTTGATTAATCTTAATTCTCATCTAAAATATTTCTAATTTTAAAATGACCGTAAGCTAGCGTATGTATATTATCGGATAATATAAATCTTTTATCATCCTTATAATTAAGACTTATTTTGTTAACAATCTCAGTATAAAGGTTATGAGATCGACTTCTAATAACTCGTTGTTCACCATAAAAAGTTTTCTTTTGTTTAATACATTCTATATAATTAGTATGTGATAATTTATTTACAACCGATTTTTGAACTCCCTTTATCTTTTTAATACAATCATAAGGACTTTGATCTGAATTTTGATTAGGTTCCTTTACAACTAAGAGCGAGTAGGCTTTAGCCTTTAACCCTGCGAAAGACTTCATTATTTGACCTGCATTTTCATCCTTCATTAAACCCAATTCTTCTATTGCAGCTAAATTGGGTCCAAAAAGTGCTACACTGTGAAAATTGTGACTAGCTATTCGTTGTCTAAATCCAGGAGAGTTCTGTTTTGAATGGTAATGGGAAACTAGAGCTATATCTCGTCTCTTTTCAACGTTTTCCATAGTTTTTCCGTATATAGCATTATTCATTAATTTATAGAAATTTTTTTCAAATTCATTTTTAGCTAATTTTCTATGTTTTGTATTTAAATCTATATAGGGTTTTAACCAACAAGATTGTCGAAATTTTAGTATTCTGTGAATTTTTTTATTTTAAGTCCATGTTGAATACAAAGTTGCAGATATTTTAAATGAATAATATAATTTTCTTTATTACATAAGTCTGCAATTAATTTTGATATTTTGGAGTCTGGAGGTATTTTACTTTCAGGACAAAAAGGCAGCGAATTATGAGCATCATGAATTTCAGTAGGGTATTCAAGGTCTACTTCTAACATAAATCCGTAATCCCCTTCTGTTGATATATTTTTAATATCGAATTGATTAATTTCCAGATTATTCAAAAATTTAAATTCTGATATAGGAAGAGGTTGATTCATAGCCCAGCCATATAAATTATTAGCATCTATGTAAGCTAAAAAGTTAACAGGTTTGTTACTATCAAAATCTTTCATGTACTTATTATTAGCACACGAAATTCTTTGGGTGCATTGAGTCAATCCCCCTCGTATAGATCTTTTAATAAAATTGTACATATCAGGATTGCTTATTAAAGTTAATTCGGTTCGCGTGAACTTTAACATAGCATCCCAGGAAATTGATGGAGCTGTTACATAATTAACTGGGTCAAGCTTATATATTTGTAGGCATATTATTCTAAAATTCTCAAAAACATCTGCTAAAATCATAACATCACTTTCTAAATACAATTTTAAATAATCCCTAATACTCTTACAATTAAAGGTTGACCAAACCTTTTGAGCAAATTGGTAAGCCTCAAAAGAACAAGGTTGGTCTGTTAGGGAATTATAGAAATATTCAATTGGCGGGAGATTTTTTTCTTCCATTTTTTCAAAACTATCTAAAAAGTCATATGGGAATACCCCTTTTTGTCTCATTTGATTAAATTTCTCCCCTTGAAATTTAGTTTTTAAAAGTTTAAAATTAGATTCATCCATGTAGCTAGCTAGTTTTTCTAGACTAGAATTTAAAAACCTGTTGGAATCTATGAATTGAATTTTGTAATAATCTTTTTCATCAAATCTAATAGTTTGGGTCAAAGCAATATATAATTCCTTATTACAAGGAATCGGTTTTAAATTATTTCCTAATTCCTTAATAAATAAATGAATGTCATACCTAGAAAGGTTATGAAAAACTACTGGGAAAAACGCTTCAGTTAACTTATAATCTACTTTACAATTTTTATGGATATAGCCTATATGGCTACCAGAGAATTGATCATAAAACATTTCTGCGTTATCCCGTATCGGTAACTCACAGGCACAGCAATTATCGTTGTCGACGGAGATCGGTTCGCATTCATCTTGGAGCCTTGTTTGGGTGGTCCAATATTTGTGGTATAAGCCCTTGGTAGTATCCTTGAGTGCTTGACAAAACTTTTTAATGCAATCATCTCCTTTAAAAGAAAATATATTTATTAATATTAAATCACTTTAGATTGTAATATTGTTTTTACCTTCATAGGTCCATTGTCTATTAAGACTTGGGTTATATTTATGTACCACAAAAAATGATACAGCGCAAGCAATATGCTCTTGAGATGTCGTTGTAGATGAAATTGATGGATCGTTTTGGGTTGTGTGAACTTTTTTTAATACCGCTTCAATGTCTGCATATATAACTACCGGTGGTGATAGTTTTTTATAAAAATTTTTAAATTTTGTTATGGTATTCGGCTTTGGATATTCCGCAGCCACTTTACCGCATTCCTTGGTATCATGTGTAGAATTTGTTGACGTTATAAACTGTAAACAGTTTTCACAAAAATAGGCAGGGGTTCTAGATTTTGAATGCTGTGAGTAGCATAGTGTTCTCATACAGGTTATATAAGCATAATGCATCAAATTGTTGTTTGAAATTGCCAGCAAATTGATATGGGATGGTCTCCCCTTAAAATCAGTTCTTACTACTGGTCCAACAATTTGTGTTCCTTTAGAATCGTGTTCGTATACGTTAACACTAAAGTTGGGGTTCAATTTCTCAAATTTTTTTATCCCCTTTTTCGTAATAGGAAACTCTATTCCTGAAAAATTAAGTTCCACTTGTTTGTACTTTATTTTTTCTTGTGAAATGTTAACATTTATATATTTTATGGGGAGTTGTAATTGTTCTCTAGCAAACCTCCGTTGTCTGGGGTTAGAAAATGTTTCCAAAGAATGACTTTTATAAGCTATAGAAGCTAGTATACTCCACTTAAAACAATAATTATCATTGTTTTTAACATTAATTAAAGCGTTCTTAGCCTTAATAGTAGGAGGTGCTGAAATATATCCTCTTACAGGAATGTGCTCCAGTTTTATTATTGTAATATCAAAATATTTAAATGCTTTTATTGCCCATCCAGAATCTCTTTCCTGGAACTCACTACTAGCATTTGATAAATAATCGATACCTTCATCAATTCTAGTAGGTAAGTTATCAACATCATACACAGATATGTAGGCCGTTCCAAAATGTTTAAAGGTTTCAATACACTCTCCCTCCTCTGTGTATTTTACATATAGTCCATATACTTGTAAACTGAATTTTATTGATATGTATTCCTCTAGCCATCTAGTAAGAATTTGTTTAATATTATTTTGACATTGATTATAGAATTCTTTTATATCAATAAAATTGGATGTGCTGGTTGATTGAACCCTATAGGATTTGATTGGGAATTCTGTATCTGAAGCCAGATGAATTATTTCAACATCTGTTACTCTTCTAGCAATTGCATTCTTATGCTTTTCCGATTTTAAATGTTTGATTTTTCCGGTTTGGGGATATCTTTCTCCACATAGACCGCAGATAATTTCGATTTGAGATTTAATCCTTTTTGGATTACTCTCAAGAGCGGAATTTTCATCATTTCTACTTCGCTTAATTCCAGCACTCGAAGTAGATGGTAGCTGGTCAATAATATCATATTCGTTGATATCTATCTTTTTTGTATTTTTGGCCCGGGCTTGCATTAGCGCATTGAAAGCATTTTTTGGTCCTAGACACATTTTATAATGATCACTAAATTTTTCACAATCTACATCAATTGAACATAAATCACAACTAATCTTATTTTTTGGTGCAATAGCATTTCGAGGTTTTGAGCACTCCTCGTAATGAACTTCGAACTCCGACAGATTAATTTTGTTATTACAAATATCGCACTGCACTGAAGCCATTGCTTAATATTTTTTGTTTATACTTTTTTATTAAGCACACAAAAATTAAAATCGAAAATAGAGTTTTAAACAGAACGCAGTAAACCGACGATGTCTATTCGTTCCTTAGATCCAAAGAACTAACTTTTACCTGGTTGATATAATTGAACGAAGACTCTTTTTTAACTATCTCTGTTTGGAGAATAGGGTAGGGGAGACTCGTATATATTCGATAAACATATGGGATTGTGGGTGCGTGTTTGCTTGTGTGTGTGAGGGTGGAAAATTTCTAGAAGTACATGGTTCTCAAACAACTGTGATGGCGACTGAATAGTTGTGTGTATGTAGATGCACCATAGAGTATATGGTGGTGGAGATCTTGTCGAGATCTCATACTATTAATTAAATGGGTTTACAATCAGTAGTTCCATGAATTAATACAACTACAGCTTTAAGTAGCTACAACTAATGCATTCGGCCTTTTATTTTATTGGGGTTGAAAAGGGATTCAGTAATGCCATAGGTTTCACCGAAATGTTCAGTGTGCATGGTTCTGTATCCCAAGATTTCGGTCACCAAAAACACAGGTACTTTTCCCTATACCTAAAAAATAGCCTTTGTATACACATAGATAGGATAAACCTAAAAAATAGCCTTTGTATACACATAGATAGGATAACGGAATTTCTGATTTTAACTAGAAACTATCCTGACGGCTGAGAGGCAGAGAAAGAGAGAAAGTCTCTCTTAGAAACATTTGACTAGCTCAACTAGATACTAAATTATTTTATAACATGTATATTAATAATTTCAAGTCAGAGCGCCTTAAATTAAAAGACCGTAATTATATATTATATTTATTAATTATATATTTTAATTATATATTATAATAATATTATTCTTAAACAATTTAAACTGTCTAAATAAAAATTTAAAATATATATTATTCATAAAAATTAACTGACGATTTTAAATTTTTATCATATTCTTACATAGTTAAAATTATTAAGAAAAAATGTTGTTTGTTATTTATCATATTTTTAAATCAACTCCAGCGCTCAACCGGTACAAATACAGCGCCTGCGCTATCGGATTAAATGTTATGTAATGTAAAACAAAAATTCTAGGCTGTTACTTAACATATTTTAAAATCAGATCCTGATCTCAACAGAATCAAAAACAGTTTCAGCGGTTAACCTGTTCAAACGACTATTTTACATTCCAGAATTTTACATTAGTTCACTATTTCGCCGCCAGGGGGCGACAATGAGAGTAAGGATATATGTAATCACAGTTTTCAAAGGGATCCTGTCAAATTGATCCTCATATAGTCAAGACACAACCCAAAATTAATGACTCTTAGATGACGCTTTACGAGCTAAGCCGCGCATATTGAGACATAGATGGCGCTTTGGCCGTTTGGCGGGTTGCATATATCCTTACTCTCATTGTCGCCCCCTGGCGGCGAAATAGTGAACTAATGTAAAATTCTGGAATGTAAAATAGTCGTTTGAACAGGTTAACCGCTGAAACTGTTTTTGATTCTGTTGAGATCAGGATCTGATTTTAAAATATGTTAAGTAACAGCCTAGAATTTTTGTTTTACATTACATAACATTTAATCCGATAGCGCAGGCGCTGTATTTGTACCGGTTGAGCGCTGGAGTTGATTTAAAAATATGATAAATAACAAACAACATTTTTTCTTAATAATTTTAACTATGTAAGAATATGATAAAAATTTAAAATCGTCAGTTAATTTTTATGAATAATATATATTTTAAATTTTTATTTAGACAGTTTAAATTGTTTAAGAATAATATTATTATAATATATAATTAAATATAATTAATAATAATATATAATTACGGTCTTTTAATTTAAGGCGCTCTGACTTGAAATTATTAATATACATGTTATAAAATAATTTAGTATCTAGTTGAGCTAGTCAAATGTTTCTAAGAGAGACTTTCTCTCTTTCTCTGCCTCTCAGCCGTCAGGATAGTTTCTAGTTAAAATCAGAAATTCCGTTATCCTATCTATGTGTATACAAAGGCTATTTTTTAGGTTTATCCTATCTATGTGTATACAAAGGCTATTTTTTAGGTATAGGGAAAAGTACCTGTGTTTTTGGTGACCGAAATCTTGGGATACAGAACCATGCACACTGAACATTTCGGTGAAACCTATGGCATTACTGAATCCCTTTTCAACCCCAATAAAATAAAAGGCCGAATGCATTAGTTGTAGCTACTATCGGGCCTTAGAAAAAGATAGAGATCGTCCAGTTCGTTTTGTCATTTGTCGTCGCTGCCCACAAGCTTCTCAAGTAGCTAGTTCGAGCGCTTGACCGAATTTTGATCGGCAGCGTGTTGCTGTTTTAGCCTGCCCCTTCATTCTTCCCGTATGCCGATGGATCGCCTCACCCTATTGTCAATGTCGTCAGTCGAAAGTTACGTCATTGTTCTTGACCCGAGTTTTTCCATTTGCGCCAGCTCCCCCTTTTATAAACGTTTACCAAGACATATTTGAGTTCTGCTTCTTATTATAATTTATTGAAAAGATTTTTCATTTAAAAAGGTGCACATTTAATTGACAAACAAAAGAGTAAGTTAAGGTGCCAAATATTTGTATATAATATTTGTATTAACGGGTAATAAAACTGATAAGAATAAATATAAATTTAAGAAAAATATTTGGAGTTAATTTATAAGAATAATATTATGGATATTAAATGACTCTAAATATATATATATATATATCTCTAAATGTTTAAATTGCACATAGATCTAGGTATATACGCATATGTGTAATTATATATAAGTTAAAAGATTGATTATGAATTTGATAAAAAAATCAAACCTTTCTTTATTGAGTTAGATTAAGAACTAACTTACTTAGGTTAGACAATTGTTTTTATAGCTACGCGTCGCTCCATCGCTGCCGCCGTCTCTGCCGCTGTTGATGTTTCTGCTGACGTTCTTTCATATTATTGGTTGCTGCTCTTGGTCGCCGTCGCCGTTGGCCAAACTTAATTGTAATTGGCCAGTGCATTTTAATTATAGTTTTTGTTGTATGCACTAAGTTGAGTTCGATCAACTTTGGAAATTGGCTGTTCTGCATTCCCACGATCGCTGACCAAAAGGTGCAAGCTAAGTTCGTTAGAACTTTATTGAGAGCATTGCTTTGCTGTTAGTTGTGCAATTAATGCTCTCTTCTTCGGTTTGGTAAATTCTATTATTGAGGGCATTGCTTTGCTGTTTGTTGTGCAATCAATGCTTACTCATTTCCTCTGTCTGAGAAATTGTATTATTTTGGGTGTTAGCTTATACATATAAGTTAACACGGTTTCACAGCAACACGGAAGTTCCCAAGCTGATCACGCATAACCGACTAAAATAATGCGAGACCAGCGACACCTACGGATGTTGCACAACGACGTTGCCAAAATCCCAAGCTTCGGTCAGCGCAATCAGACCATGCATGGGCAGCCGGGTCAGCAGCTCTAGGGCATAGGGCTAGCTTTCGTTATAACAATTATTGTATTTAGCAGTTAGTTGAATTTTGGAAATAAACCGTGACGGTCAAACCTCGCAATTACAAAGTCTTCTCATTCGTACAGTATAGTGCTTCTTAAAATAAATCCTTAAACAGGACTTATAATTAATTGGCACCCAACGCGTTTTAAGACCCTCGACCCGTGTTAAATAAAAAAACGAATCGTAAGACCCTCGATTCGACGTTAAAATAAAAAATAAAACAAATATTTAAAAACAACAAATCAACCAAATAAAAACAACCAGGAACGAGTATTCGAAAAATATGATGGTAGTTCCAAACACTACCAAGCTTTAGGCATTCTCCGAAACAAAATAAAAGGCTCACCCTATATAGTTCTTTCGTCGTTCGACACGCTATTAAATTTTAAAGCTATTATTAACAGGCTTGAATTTACATACGCGGACAAAAGACCGATATATTTAATAGAACAGGAGATGTCAATACTCCGTCAAGGAAACATGACTCTTCTGCAGAACTATGACGAAGTAGAGAAAAACCTGACTCTGCTAATAAACAAGACAATTATGACCTACGACAACACTGTAGCTGCCTCACTGAAAAATACAGAGCAGATGCGCTACGAGTATGTATTTCGGGCACAAGGAAATCGCAAGTAGTTTTGCACGTAGCACGGAGGAAAAACACAAAAGGGCTGAACAAAGAGTGCAACGACAGACGCTAAGTTTAACCCAAATGGTAAAAATCCCCACTTTAATAGAATACCACCAAGACAACCACCCAGACAGGATCCGTCACAACCAATGGAAGTTGATCCCTCATCCCTAAAAGACCCAATAGTAGTAGCGCTAGATATACAGAACCAAAACACCAGAGGATAAGCCATCTGGCTTTAGAAAACGACCCACCAAATGAAACCAATAATAAATACCCGGCAGTATCCGAAAGGGAATGTGGGAACATTGACGATGATCTAGTAGAATACTATTAAATACATTTTTTAGGCATAACTCCCTGCTCCCATTCATAGAAAGGGATATCGCAGGGAGAAAAATAAAACTTTTAATTGACACAGGGGCTTCCAAGAATTACATCTAACCTATGAAAGAATTAAAAAACGTTATTTTCGTAAATAAACCATTCTCTATAAAATCAATCCATGGTCACAACACAATAAACAAAAAATGTATAATGCACCTTTTTAATACAAATACAACAATTTTCTTGCTACCAAACTTCACAACGTTTGATGGAACAATTGGACTGGACCTTCTAAAAAAACTGACGTCGTACTTGATCTAAGAGAAAAGAAGTTAATAACTAATAGCAGTTCGGAGGAAATTATAATTTTGAAGTGTGCAGATGTTAATTTTACAAAAGTTGAGGATATAGTGGTACCACAGAATAAAATTGGAAAAAAATCAGGAAATGTTAGGAAACCGTACGGGTGTATTTGCAGAGTTTAACGAAGCGCTGCCGTACAATACTTACGTTATTGGTACTATCCGGACAGAAAATGAAGATCCGATATATTCAAAATTTTACCCATACCCAGTGGCCGTGTCCGACTTTGTAAATACAGAAACACAAGCGTTATTACGAGACGGCATAATCCGACCATCTCGGTCTCCATATAACAACTCTGTTTGGGTTGTAGATAAAAAGGGACCGATGAACAGGGAAACACAAAAAAAACGCCTAGTAATAGACTTCAGAAAGCTTAATTTGAAGACAATAGATGACAAATACCCTATCCCGAACGTAGTTTTTATCTTGGCAAATTTAGGAAAGGCAAAGTACTTTACACATTAGATTTAAAGTCTGGTTTTCACCAGATACTACCCTCCGAAAACGACAGAGAAAAACGGCTTTTTCAGTAGGAAATGGGAAATATGAGTTTTGTAGACTACCCTTTGGATTGAAAAATGCACCCAGCATTTTTCAGAGAGCCATCGACGATGTGCTCAGGGAACATATAGGGAAATCATGCTATTGGTACGTTGACGACGTAATTTTTTTTCAGAAAATATGCACGAGCATGTGAAACACATAGAATGGGTCTTAGACAAATTATATGAGGCCAACATGAGAGTTTCGCGCGAGAAATCTAATTTTTTTAAAGAAAATGTAGAGTATTTAGGTTTCGTGGTTTCACGCGGAGGCATAAGAACATGCCCTAACATAGTAGACGCAATCCGTAACTACGTACAGCAGACTACACTATTTAATGTCATGTCATTTCTCGGACTAGCTAGTTATTATAGGGGTTTTATTAAAGACTTTGAATCTATTGCAAAACCTAAAAGGAGAAAATGGCAAGGCTAGTGCAGGACAATCAAAGAAAATACCTGTTAACTTCGACGAAAATCAACGTCAGGCATTTGAAAAACTTAAGAGTGTTCTCGCGTCTTAAAACGTAATGCTATTATATCAATATTACAAAAACGCGTTCGACTTTACGACAGATGCTTCGTCTTTTGGTTTGGGAGCAGTCTTGTCACAGGACGGAAAACCCATAACCATGATATCACGAACTTTAAAGGACAGGGAACTAAATTTTGCAACTAACGAAAGGGAGTTATTAGCAATAGTATGGGCCTTAAAAAGCCTCAGGAATTATCTGTACGGCGTGAAAAATTTAAACATTTTTACTTTACAATCCAAACTCAAAAATTAAGCGCTGGAAAGCTTTCATTGACGAGCACAACGCCCAAATTTTTTATAAGCCAGGAAAAGAGAACTACGTCGCTGACCCACTGTTCCGACAGCACATCCACGCGCTAGAGGAGGATGCCCAGTCAGATATTGTCACAATACATAGCGAGCCATCACTACCCTACACTATTGAAAAACAGACAAACCGGTCAACTGCTTTCAGTTAGAACGGTCATTAAGTTTGGTGAAAAAACTGGACATCTCTTATAGTTCTTGGATAGAGAAACACTTATACAGAGAGTATGCGATGTGGTCAAAAAAGACGTAGTCAATACAATTTTATGCGAACTACCAGTACTGGCAATTATCCACAATAAGTTAATAGAAACTTTCCCGACAACCACATTCCGTTGCACAATATTATAACTTTTACTTCTTTAGTTATTTAGGCCAGTAAATAAACGATATTTTTTGAAAATAAAACTCTTGTTTACTTACTCTCTTCTTGTGCAAATCCGGGTCTTCTTCTTCCTTGTCTTCGTCCTCGTTCTGGTGCAAGCTCACGTCTTCTTCTTCCTTGTCTTCTACGACGTCCTTGGACCCAAAATCTTGAAAAGGTAGGTTGACGCCTGGTTCACAATTGCTGAATTTCTCTTGAAATTTTACGTCCCTCGACACGACTACTTTGTGCTGCTCTGGTAAGTAAATACGATATCTCTCATCTCCGTCGTAACCCACCAGGTACCCCTTTTCAGCTTTTTCGTCCATCTTCTTCCTTTTTTGGCATGGAATGTGTACATAGCACGTCGATCCTACGATTCGAAGATGTTTGATTCTTGGTTTCTTGCCCAGCCAAAGTTGGTAAGGGCTCAGACCCTTCAATGAAGATTTGCCCGTCCTATTGAGAACGTAGACTGCTGTGCTGACCAACTCGGCCCGAATTGCTTTTGGAAATTTTATTTCTGGATTAGAATACTTGAAAGTTTTCGCCATTTCGACTATCGTTCGATTCTCTCTCTCGACACCACCGTTTTGTTCTGAGGTATAGGGAGCGGTGAGTCGAAAAGTTATACCAGCTTCCTGAAGAGTTTCTCTCACTCCTGCCCAGTCGAATTCTCCTCCATTGTCGCTCAGGAATTCTCGAATTGTGTGCCCTTGTTGCTTGGCGTGAGAAACCATGTGTCGCAGCACGTCCTTGACCTCTGATTTCTGCTTGACGATGTACCCGTATCGAAACCTGGTGAAATGATCCTTAAAAACTATCAGATACCTCTTCTTCTGGAAAGAATCCTCAAATGGGCCGCAAACATCGCCTGACATCAGTTTCCCTGGCTTCATGGCTGGTTTCCTCGTTCCAAATGGCATTCGATGCGCCTTTGCGCAAGCTTGACTTGAATGCCCATTTTTTTTTTTTGAGCATGTCCTTGATGTGGTTCTTGTCCTGATGTCCCCACCTCTCGTGATAGAGTTGGATAATTGAAGTTCCTGAAGTTGCGACGTTGACATCGACGTTTCGTTCTGGAAGTATGGGCTCGATCGCTGCTCTGATCCTCCAACTTCTCTGGATCCAACGAGGACAATCTTGTCGTTTATTTTGAGGGTGCACTTGGTTGCTGACGACTCAAAACGACTACTTGGATTATTGTCTTGGGCAGCCAAAACTGAAAACAGGTTATTCGTTATATTAGGAACAAACCATATATTTTCAAAGAAAGAAAAAGAATTTTTCCATTGACAATTGTTTTGACTTTGATTGTGCCCTGGCCCAAAGCTGACAAGGTTTCATTTCCAGCTGCTCTGATCCAACTCGGATTCTCAAACTTCTCAAAATTTTCGAACTACTTCGCAGTTCTCACAACGTGCTTTTTTGCACCGTTGTCTATTCACCAGTCGACCTCTGAGTTTGCCTTTTCTGCAAACACGCTATTGTGGACTGAGACGAGAGCTTACGTTGGTTCTGCACAATTTCCTTGGTTTGCATTCTGGTAGCTCGGCTTCGGACGTCCATCCTTCTTCCATTTTATGCAGTTCCTGATCCAGTGTCTTTTTTTCTTGCAATAGCGGCTGGTATCGAATCTCCGACCAGATGCTTCTGAGTCCTGACGATGCTTCTTTTGTGCTGTGGTAGAAAAAGCCTACTGGCTTTCCTCTTCGTCATTTTCTTTTGTTCTAAAATTTCTCTCAAACATGACAATTTGATTAGTTAATTCGTCAAAAGTCTTTTCCTCTTCTTTTGTCAAAAGCATCCAACTCTGACCTTTTCAAAGGTTTTTGGCAAAATATGTAGCGTTTTACAAACAAGTATTAAATCTGGCAGCTCAGTTTAATTTTTAGCCTTCAAAGCTTGATTTAAATCGTTCCATAGACTACGCAATTTTGCTATGTGGGTTGATACATCGTTACCTGGAAACAAGTATTAAATCTGGCAGCTCAGTTTCATTTTTAGCCTTCAAAGCTTGATTTAAATCGTTCCATAGACTACGCAATTTTGCTGTGGGTTGATACATCGTTACCTGGATTCCAAGAGAAAGCGAAAAACTCGTTGCATATCCTGAATACCTGGTCCTTCGCTGTTGCTTCAAACTGATTTTTCAGGGCTTCCCACGTATCGTGTGCTGTCTCCTTGTCCATGATCTTCTGGTACACCGAGTCCGTGACCGCAGTGGTAATCATGGATTTTGCATAGCTGTTGGCCTTACGAAAAAAAAGTCGTTCTTCTCCTTGTGCTTCTTTTCATCTTCTGTTGATGCACCTTCTGGCAATGGATTCGGTTTGACGATCTTTCCGTCCAACGCGTCGTGATAATCTATCAGGTCCCTGATTTTTCTTTTCCAAATCGGCCAATCGCACCTGAGAGCTTCGTGACGTGCTTCGCCAAATCCATCGTAATCGAGCAAAATTTACTTTTTTCTTTTACTTTAAACTGAACAAAACGTTCCTGGGCCCATAACCTATTATAACTTTTACTTCTTGAGTTATTTAGGCCAGTAAATAAACGATATTTCTTGAAACTGTTACGGAACTGCATCTTTCCCGGAGGGCAGCGCCGGCTAGCCACGGAGTCCCAGGGCGGAGTATCCCTTATGCCCTGCAGTCCGAACAATCGATTCCGACTCATCGGACGTCTCACGTCACTAAGTTGACGATTTACCATCTCTACCACAATGCAAAACAAAACAAAGCTATATTTGCATCAAAACTTTGACAATTGGACGAAATTGGTGGCTTCGATGTCCTTGCCACGACGCACCCACCCAACCTTGGGTGCCCCAAGAATAATATTGGAGGCACACCCCATCTCCGGCAGACCGGAGTCTATTCCTGGTGGATTAGGATCGGCTCATCTCCCCGCCCAAGGTAACTTACACAAACATCTCGGTAGCTTTTTCACATTTAATCTTGGGCAAGTTTAATAAATAAATACATTCATTATTGATGCCTACTAATAATCTGATGCCTACTAATAATCTACTCTTTTCGTTAGAAACACTCAAGGCCGATCTCAGACCGTCGCCCAGATGAAAAGCGGTCAAAGCGGCAACAACCGAAGGGAAATTTTTAGACGCTTAATACTACAAGTGTCAGGCAAAAATCGCCGCACGGCACTAAATTGGAGGCGTTTGCCAACCGGGTCGCCTAATCCTGAGGAGCTCCAAGGGAAAAGAAGGGACGTGCTGAAAATGTGAGTACGCTAAATAAATCCCACAAGTCATTAAATTTCGCGACCCAATTTATAGGTAGTTGGACGCGCGGCCATGGTTCGGAATTAAGCCTCTAATTTTAGATTAGATTTTACAGTGAGTACTTGACAATCTGGACTAGGTGATATTACAAAAACAATGACGAAAGCTTATTTATTGCAGAGTTCCTCGTCGGATGTGGTTGAAACTGCAGCCAGAATGGAAAAATCGCTAGCGGCGAAAACCAGCGCGAGTCCGCACGGAGCCAATTGGTCCGGAGGATGGCGCAGCGTCCGCGTAAGAGGGGCCGGAGGCAGTGCGTCGGTGGACTTGGAGATGACCACGTGGCCAGCGCGGGCATTCGTTCCCGGAACGGACTCACCGAGGGAATCTCCGTGTCTGGCCGTCTCGGAGGCAGTCGCTGTAGCTGCTGGCGCTGGAGGCTGCTGCTGCTGCTCCTGATCGCTGCTGCGGCTGATGCTGCTGCGGCTGATGCTGCTGCGGCCGATGCTGCTGCGGCTGATGCTGCTGCGGCTGATGCTGCGGCTGATGCTGCTGCGGCTGATGCTGAGGCCAATGCTGCTGCGGCTAATGGACGACGACCAGGTTAGGTCCGCCTGGTAAGTGTTCACTTCCCAAATCTTTTAAATTTCCGGGGCCCTCTAGATAGGGTCCCCGGTGGCTTTAATATTTATAAAAAACACTGTTATTCATAAGTTTATTGCAAATAAATAACCACTCACTTTAATTTATCTAAACACTAATAATGCACATATGAACTTATTTTTCCACGACTGTTCTCCTACGACTTATTGCAGCAACTAAAGCAAAACCCTGACCTACACCAAAGGCGTTCGCCATTTTCCCTCCCGCTCTCTCAAGATGGGTCAGCGAACGTATTCAAGGCTATTTAACCCAGTTAACGAGCGAACCGGGCTAAATTTAAATAGCTAAATCCTCTCCCGCTATCAATAGTAGGTGTCACCACCGAATCTTATCGATAGCGGGACCTGCTGACGTATCGGTTCGTTTTAGTATTTTCCAGACGGCTTCAACTGAAAATGCAACACCACCTTGGATTCCGAGAGACGCCAACACAAAGTTTTAGACAAGCGCAGGAATACTTGGGAGCATTTGGATTTGGACTATTCGGATTCAGCCGGCCTCGATACCAAGATGCAGTTCCAACGGTGTCCAACGCGGGGCCCACGCTTTACGGGAAGTAGACACATGCCGATTCTGAGCTCGTGTACTTTGTTATTCCTCTTTCCAGATCACAACCTAATGTCCTTGGCATGGTACACTCCGATCGATCGTCCATGAAGATCTTCAAGCTCGTACGCATTATTGCCGACTGTCTTGACCACCCGAGCTTTCAGGAACTTCCAAGCGAACTTTGCATTGAAGGCCTTTTTGAAATCGCTGGGGGCAAAGTTGCGGCGATACACTTCCTGACCTGGCTTCGCAAGGAAAGTACGAGCCCTTTTGTCGTACCGCCGGCGACTCCGATCGTATGCACATTCGAGGTTCTTCTGCACCTTGTCCTGGATCAGTTGGAGTTTGTCAGCTGTTCTCATCCCAGACATTTCGTGATCACACAGAGACTTCAACTTCCTTGCCAACTTGTAGCTGGCTCCGTTCAGGAACATGTGTCGCCCGAATACGGTGAAGAACGGAGCTTCTCCAGTTGCTGAATGGACCGCGTTGCGGAGGGCCACCTCAATCTCCGGAAGATACGCGTCCCATTCTCGATGATCTTCTTCTAAGTAGCTTCGGATTGCCGCCAACACGCTTTGGTTTACCCTTTCCGCTGCGTTGCTTTGCGGAGAGTGGACTGGCGTTTTGATGTGCGTGATGCCAAAGCTTTCCATCGCCTCCTCGAAGATCTTGGACGTAAACTGGCGGCCGTTGTCCGAATGCACAATTTCTGGAACCCCAAACTTGTAGAAAACCTCGTGAATGAGGAACTTCACTACATTGGAGGCCGATGCCTCTTGCATGGCTTTCAAAAATGTGTATTTGGAGAAGTGATCCACCACAATGAAGATGTAGGCCTGTCCCTTCTTCGACCTCGGGTACTTCCCCAGGAAATCGATGTACAGCTTCTGAAATGGCTGCTCAGTCTGGACTCTCTCACCGATACCAACTTGCATCCGGAAATTCGGGGATTTCGTCTCCTTGCACACTTCACACCTGCGTATGGACTCCCGGACTTGCAGTGCCATGCCAGGCCAGTAAAACTGCCGCCGTAGGTTTCCCAGAGTTTTTACCATTCCGCCATGAGCTGCCGTTGGATCCGAATGTGCACGCTCAATTATGCTGTGGGTCAGACTCTGGGGAATCCACAACTTCCATTCGAAGCCTTCCACCTCGTCATCAAGATTTGCCGAAGAGACTCTCTTGAAGATGAGACCATCCACTATCCTCAAGTCAGGTAGGTTGGCCAAGTTTTTTTCCACTTCTTGTAACAACTCCGTGTACTCTTCTCCAGCAAACTCAGTGGTCTCGAAGCCGAGTAACTCTGACGGGTCCACCGTTAGCTCTTCAACACAACGCGAAAGGGTATCTGCCACAACGTTCTCGCTTCCTTTCCTGTGTTCGATGTTGAAGTCATATCCCTGGAGTTGCAATGACCACCGAGCCAGCCGACCCGAAAGGTCTTTCATGGACATGAGCCATTTCAAGCTGGCATGATCGGTGATGCACGTGAACGGCATTCCTTCCACATACGGCCGGAACTTTTGAATGGCCAGCAGGGCTGCGAGGCATTCTTTTTCAGTGACGGTGTAATGGACTTGGTGACGATTCATCTTGGCCGAGAAGAACGCTATTGGTTGCTCCTGGCCGTCTTCATCCCGCTGGAACAACACTGCACCGACTCCGATCTGGGATGCATCGCACTGGATGAAAAAGTGCCGCTTGAAGTCCGCATGTACCAGCACTGGCGCAGTAGTTAGGGCCATCTTCAGGGACTCTACTGCCAGCTGTGCTTCTGGACTCAAGGAAAACTTCTTATTTCCCGTCTTCTTCAAGGATTCCGTGAGCGGGGCAGCCAAAGTTGCAAAGTTCTTTATGAACCGACGGTACCAACCAGCGGTTCCAAGAAAGGCTCTCACTTCCTTCATGGTCCTTGGCTCAGGCATCCGCCTAATAGCTGCTACGCGCCCTGGATCCATCCGCAGACGTCCTCCACCCACTATGAAGCCGAGGTAGGTCAAAGACTTGAAGCAAAACTTCGACTTGCTCAGCCCAATGGTTAACCCTGCTTCTTTCAGGCATTCAGCGACTCGGCGAAGATACTTCAAGTGCGTTCTTATGTCATGCGCTAGTATTAGCAGATGATCCAAGTAGACGAACACATTCGAGCGGATTTAAGCTGGAATTACTCGGTCCATGAGTCTCTCCAGCCTCTGTGATGCGTTACAGAGTCCGAAAGGCATCACACGGAACTGGTAAAGAGGCCGACCAGGAACCGTAAAGGTTGTGTATTCCTTGCTGCTCGTGTCCAACTCAATCTGCCAAAAAGCGAACTTCAAATCCACGCTGGAAATGTAGTACGTTTGGTCGATTCTGGACAGGATGCCGTCTATGCTGGGCAACGGGTAAGCATCTTTGATGGTCACATCATTAAGCTTACGTGCGTCTATGCAGAACCGGTGTTTTCCAGATCTTGACACTACGGTGGTGCGGTTGCTCCAGGGGCTTTTGCTCTCCTCGATGACTCCGAGCGCTAGCATCTTGTCGACCTCGTCCTCGACCACCTTCTGCTTCGCGGGAGACATCGGATAGGGTCGATCCTTGAACACTTTGGCTCCGTCCATCAGCTCAATAGTGTGCTTCTCCAGAGTGGTGGTACCTAAGCCATCCCTCTCGAAAGTCAAGAACTGCTGCTTGATCTCCTCCAGCTCTTGTTCCTCGGCCTTGGAAAGCGTCCAGGACTCGGGATCGGTTTTCTCCTCATCGTCATCCTCGACCTCAGCGTAGTGCTCCATGTCCCTGGCGTGTAATTCTTCGGTCTTCTTCACGCCTTCCGGATCGATGGGGCCTATAATCGCTGGGGCCAGTCCGAATGCTTGCCAAAAATCCACTCCAAAATAAGCTGGCTGCTCCAGGTAAGGACACAAGTAGAAGAGAATGTGCTCTGTCCGTCCTCGGTATTCCACCGGTAACTTGACCCGTCCTATAATTGACCGATCCTCTCCAGAGGCCGTACGGACTGCGGATAAGTACTTCTGGACGGGCACATCCCAGGCCTCGACCAGCTCTCTGCCACCTTTTCCAAGCAGACTCACACTCGCTCCAGTGTCCAACAACCCCGTCAGTTGCTTGGTCAGGACTCGGACCGCGGCGAACGGTCTGGGATCTCGCGATAAACTGCGCTTCACGGCGGCCACTGCTTCGCGTCGGCAGTTCCGACGCTTGCGAAATCGGTCCCTGGCCTTTTGCACCTTGCGAGACACCATACGCATCCCGCCTAACTGGTGCTCTGAGAAGATCCTGTTCCTGATATCTAGGTACCGACGCATCCTCTTCGCATAAGGTAAGTATTGTAAATTAGACTTATTGCTATTCTTAGAAGGTAAACATTTATTTAACTCTACCAACTCTTCTTCTCTGCGGAACTCCTGTCTGGACGCATCCTCTCCGCCCACGGATCGCCCAGCCGACCGTTTTCCGTACAATCCGGACATTTGGGAGACACGGTGTCTGGCTTCCCACATCGGTAGCAGAACAGTCTGCGTTCGGCTGCTGCGCAGTCGCGGAACCCGTGATCCACGGCTCCGCAATTCCAGCATCCGGCTCGGAACGGATTTTTAGGCTTCGCCCGCACTTCGTCCACCTCTTGCCACGGAGGATCCTCACCAGGATCTGGGCCAATCGCCTCGCTAACCTTGGCCTTCTCCGACAGAGGATACCGCATCGGCTGCGTGTACGTGGTCCGTCCACGTCGTCCAAAACTGCGCTCCACCTCGCAGCACTCTTCCCGCAGTTCATCCACCGTGAGCACATCCATCGCTTAGACAAACCTTGCGATGCTCTCCCTCAAGCCCTTCTTAATAATCTTCACCAGCTGTCGCTCTGACAGTGGCCTTTTCAGTCGAGCCGCCAACTGCTGCATCGCGTGGACGTAATCGTCAACTCCTTCTCCGGGCTGCTGCTCCCTCTGCAGAAGTTGGTGCATCCGATCATGCTCCGTCTGATGGCATCGGAACCTATCCATCAGCGAGGCTCGAAGCTGGGACCACCTGTCCACCCTGCAGTGACGCACGTGCACCCAGTACCACTCCCGAGCCCGCCCAGTGAGCAGCAGGTGGAAGTTTCGGAGCACCTCTTGCCACGGGCATTGGCACTGCCGCTGCAGGAACTCCAACCGAAAGAGAAAATCTTCCACCGAGTTTCGCTCATCCTCCCCGTCGAAGGATACGCCCCACCGCTCAATTCGCCATTGCTGGTTGGCGGCTGCCGGCCCCACATTGGCATACAGACGCGGCTCCTCCCGGAACTCTGAGGCCCTGCGGTCCTCAACGCACCAGCTGCGGGCCGGGCCATCGTCTCGGCGCGACCTGCCATGATCCGGAGGATACCCGGGACTGCTACTTTCCAACTCCTGGAAATCCAGCGGCCTCCTCGGCGGTTTGGGTGGCACCCTCGGCGGCGGTAGCCTGGAAACGTCCATGCCGGCGACCTGTGTGCTCTTCGGCACCGCACCTTGCGGGGCTTGACCAGGGATTCCCGCGTTGATCCTTGAATCCGAACGCCTTCGCTCGTCCGGCATGCTCTCCAGGGGAAGCTGAGCAGCAGGCCTTAACACCTCGTTCATCAGCTTCATCATCTCCAGGAAGCCACTTCGGATCTCGTCCCTCAGTGCCTGATTGATCCCGCCTTCTTGGGCCTTCCGATGGGTCTCCGCCGCCTGTGCCAAAGCCACATTAACGGCCGACCTTGCCGCGGAATCCACAAAAGGATCGTGGAGTCTTGCGTCCTTATCTCCCAGCTGCAATAACTCATCCGCCGCGGAACCAATTCCCTCCAGGATCTGCTGCTGCCTTAGGTCCTGCTGCAGCTAGGTGTCCTGTTGTCCTTGTTGCTCTCGTTGCAGTCCCTGGCGCAAACAGCCAAGCGGAGTCCTGGGCAACCCTTCCGATATGCGTGGATTACATCTTTTCGTCGTCCCTCGCCTGGAAAACCCATTCGACCGAAGCAGGTGATCATGCTTGCTGCCTTGTCGCTTTGACATCCTGAATTTTGGTAACCCCTAACACGACTTCTAAAATACCCAAATTTCCCCGAATTCAATGGGACCACTAAAAACCAAAATTATATATAAATAAATAAATTATGCTGAATGATAGTAAATAATAATAAATAATAAAAAAATTCACTAAATAATATGCACATAAACAATACGTATACTTATATTACAAGGCCAATTATTAATAATAATAAATAAAAAGTAACGATATACAATAAATAAATAAGAAAAAAATAAGAAAATATATTAACGACCAACTAATACCTAAGGCTAAACAAATTCACACTAAATTTCCTTTTCTATATCTTTTCCACCCTCAATAAGGGGAGATGGAGCCGATCACCAGCCGGTAGACTCCGCGCCAGTCGTCTTGCGTCTACAATTTCGTCCGAATTTTCACTAAACAAGCCGCTCGTCAACTGGACTAACCTTCAGCTGTGCTGAAAGTCGCCAGTTAAGGACTTCGGCTGTTTGCTGGATCGCATAGGATTTCCTTTTGGACTTTGCGTTTTTCATTCAAGTCGCGGTGGCCGAGCAGCGCGTGACGACGTCACGGGTCACGACCACACATTTAAGTTTTAAACCGATATGATATGAAAACGCAAATACCCAGAAAACCCAAGGATCTGCACAAAACAAACAACTACACTGTAACCCCAAAACAAAACATTCATTAAAATTACGTCAACAAAAAAATATGTCCCTAATACCTATATCACAGTTTTATCACAGTTTTTGGTTTAACCTTTCGTGCTTATTGCACGGACGACCTGGAATGCGAATCCTTCGATTTCCTTCGAAGAGGATGTCACCGCGCCATATTGTTACGGAACTGCATCTTTCCCGGAGGGCAGCGCCGGCTAGCCTCGGAGTCCCAGGGCGGAGTACCCCTTATGCCCTGCAGTCCGAACAATCGATTCCGACTCATCGGACGTCTCACGTACTTAGTGACGATTTACCATCTCTACCACAAAGCAAAACAAAACAAAGCTATATTTGCATCAAAACTTTGACAATTGGACGAAATAGGAGGCAAGTCCCATCTCCGGCAGACCGGAGTCTATTCCTGGTGGATTAGGATCGGCTCATCTCCCCGCCCAAGGTAACTTACACAAACATCTCGGTAGCTTGTTCACATTTAATCTTGGGCAAGTTTAATAAATAAATAAATACATTCATTATTGATGCCTACTAATAATCTACTCTTTTCGTTAGAAACACTAAAGGCCGATCTCAGACCGTCGCCCAAATGAAAAGCGGTCAAAGCGGCAACAACCGAAGGGAAATTTTTAGACGCTTAATACTACAAGTGTCAGGCAAAAATCGCCGCACGGCACTAAATTGGAGGCGTTTGCCAACCGGGTCGCCTAATCCTGAGGAGCTCCAAGGGAAGAGAAGGGACGTGCTGAAAATGTGAGTACGTTAAATAAATCCCACAAGTCATTAAATTTCGCAACCCAATTTATAGGTAGTTGGACGCGCGGCCAGGGTTCGGAATTAAGCCTCTAATTTTAGATTAGATTTTACAGTGAGTACTTGACAATCTGGACTAGGTGATATTACAAAAACAATGACGAAAGCTTATTTATTGCAGAGTTCCTCGTCGGATGTGGTTGAAACTGCAGCCAGAATGGAAAAATCGCTAGCGGCGAAAACCAGCGCGAGTCCGCACGGAGCCAATTGGTCCGGAGGATGGCGCAGCGTCCGCGTAAGAGGGGCCGGAGGCAGTGCGTCGGTGGACTTGGAGATGACCACGTGGCCAGCGCGGGCATTCGTTCCCGGAACGGACTCACCGAGGGAATCTCCGTGTCTGGCCGTCTCGGAGGCAGTCGCTGTAGCTGCTGGCGCTGGAGGCTGCTGCTGCTGCTCCTGATCGCTGCTGCGGCTGATGCTGCTGCGGCTGATGCTGCTGCGGCCGATGCTGCTGCGGCTGATGCTGCTGCGGCTGATGCTGCTGCGGCCGATGCTGCTGCGGCTGATGCTGCTGCGGCTGATGCTGCTGCGGCTGATGCTGAGGCCAATGCTGCTGCGGCTAATGGACGACGACCAGGTTAGGTCCGCCTGGTAAGTGTTCACTTCCCAAATCTTTTAAATTTCCGGGGCCCTCTAGATAGGGTCCCCGGTGGCTTTAATATTTACAAAAAACACTGTTATTCATAAGTTTATTGCAAATAAATAACCACTCACTTTAATTTATCTAAACACTAATAATGCACATTTGAACTTATTTTTCCACGACTGTTCTCCTACGACTTATTGCAGCAACTAAAGCAAAACCCTGACCTACACCAAAGGCGTTCGCCATTTTCCCTCCCGCTCTCTCAAGATGGGTCAGCGAACGTATTCAAGGCTATTTAACCCAGTTAACGAGCGAACCGGGCTAAATTTAAATAGCTAAATCCTCTCCCGCTATCAATAGTAGGTGTCACCACCGAATCTTATCGATAGCGGGACCTGCTGACGTATCGGTTCGTTTTAGTGTTTTCCAGACGGCTTCAACTGAAAATGCAACAAAACTTAAACTCTTGTTTATTTACTCTCTTCGACAGCTTTTTGGTTATATTCGTCCAGTGTGACCGCAGGCTGGAAAAGTGAAATATACCACATATGGTATATCTTTTTGAATTTGAAACATTTATCTTCAACACACAATCCGTATGGTGACTGACATCCTAGACAGAACATAACAGGGCTCATAGAGCCGCTCAAGAAAACGTGAAACAGATTTTGCAAGACTATTTTTTTCCCAAAATGACTCATATGGCAAATGAGGTGGTCGCAAATTGTAAAATATTCCAGAAGGCAAAATACGATAGACACCCTCCGTCTGATGGCATCGGAACCTATCCATCAGCGAGGCTCGAAGCTGGGACCACCTGTCCACCCTGCAGTGACGCACGTGCACCCAGTACCACTCCCGAGCCCGCCCAGTGAGCAGCAGGTGGAAGTTTCGGAGCACCTCTTGCCACGGGCATTGGCACTGCCGCTGCAGGAACTCCAACCGAAAGAGAAAATCTTCCACCGAGTTTCGCTCATCCTCCCCGTCGAAGGATACGCCCCACCGCTCAATTCGCCATTGCTGGTTGGCGGCTGCCGGCCCCACATTGGCATACAGACGCGGCTCCTCCCGGAACTCTGAGGCCCTGCGGTCCTCAACGCACCAGCTGCGGGCCGGGCCATCGTCTCGGCGCGACCTGCCATGATCCGGAGGATACCCGGGACTGCTACTTTCCAACTCCTGGAAATCCAGCGGCCTCCTCGGCGGTTTGGGTGGCACCCTCGGCGGCGGTAGCCTGGAAACGTCCATGCCGGCGACCTGTGTGCTCTTCGGCACCGCACCTTGCGGGGCTTGACCAGGGATTCCCGCGTTGATCCTTGAATCCGAACGCCTTCGCTCGTCCGGCATGCTCTCCAGGGAAAGCTGAGCAGCAGGCCTTAACACCTCGTTCATCAGCTTCATCATCTCCAGGAAGCCACTTCGGATCTCGTCCCTCAGTGCCTGATTGATCCCGCCTTCTTGGGCCTTCCGATGGGTCTCCGCCGCCTGTGCCAAAGCCACATTAACGGCCGACCTTGCCGCGGAATCCACAAAAGGATCGTGGAGTCTTGCGTCCTTATCTCCCAGCTGCAATAACTCATCCGCCGCGGAACCAATTCCCTCCAGGATCTGCTGCTGCCTTAGGTCCTGCTGCAGCTAGGTGTCCTGTTGTCCTTGTTGCTCTCGTTGCAGTCCCTGGCGCAAACAGCCAAGCGGAGTCCTGGGCAACCCTTCCGATATGCGTGGATTACATCTTTTCGTCGCCCTCGCCTGGAAAACCCTTCGACCGAAGCAGGTGATCATGCTTGCTGCCTTGTCGCTTTGACATCCTGAATTTTGGTAACCCCTAACACGACTTCTAAAATACCCAAATTTCCCCGAATTCAATGGGACCACTAAAAACCAAAATTATATATAAATAAATAAATTATGCTGAATGATAGTAAATAATAATAAATAATAAAAAAATTCACTAAATAATATGCACATAAACAATACGTATACTTATATTACAAGGCCAATTATTAATAATAATAAATAAAAAGTAACGATATACAATAAATAAATAAGAAAAAAATAAGAAATATATTAACGACCAACTAATACCTAAGGCTAAACAAATTCACACTAAATTTCCTTTTCTATATCTTTTCCACCCTCAATAAGGGGAGATGGAGCCGATCACCAGCCGGTAGACTCCGCGCCAGTCGTCTTGCGTCTACAATTTCGTCCGAATTTTCACTAAACAAGCCGCTCGTCAACTGGACTAACCTTCAGCTGTGCTGAAAGTCGCCAGTTAAGGACTTCGGCTGTTTGCTGGATCGCATAGGATTTCCTTTTGGACTTTGCGTTTTTCATTCAAGTCGCGGTGGCCGAGCAGCGCGTGACGACGTCACGGGTCACGACCACACATTTAAGTTTTAAACCGATATGATATGAAAACGCAAATACCCAGAAAACCCAAGGATCTGCACAAAACAAACAACTACACTGTAACCCCAAAACAAAACATTCATTAAAATTACGTCAACAAAAAAATATGTCCCTAATACCTATATCACAGTTTTATCACAGTTTTTGGTTTAACCTTTCGTGCTTATTGCACGGACGACCTGGAATGCGAATCCTTCGATTTCCTTCGAAGAGGATGTCACCGCGCCATATTGTTACGGAACTGCATCTTTCCCGGAGGGCAGCGCCGGCTAGCCTCGGAGTCCCAGGGCGGAGTACCCCTTATGCCCTGCAGTCCGAACAATCGATTCCGACTCATCTGACGTCTCACGTACTTAGTGACGATTTACCATCTCTACCACAAAGCAAAACAAAACAAAGCTATATTTGCATCAAAACTTTGACAATTGGACGAAATAGGAGGCAAGTCCCATCTCCGGCAGACCGGAGTCTATTCCTGGTGGATTAGGATCGGCTCATCTCCCCGCCCAAGGTAACTTACACAAACATCTCGGTAGCTTGTTCACATTTAATCTTGGGCAAGTTTAATAAATAAATAAATACATTCATTATTGATGCCTACTAATAATCTACTCTTTTCGTTAGAAACACTAAAGGCCGATCTCAGACCGTCGCCCAAATGAAAAGCGGTCAAAGCGGCAACAACCGAAGGGAAATTTTTAGACGCTTAATACTACAAGTGTCAGGCAAAAATCGCCGCACGGCACTAAATTGGAGGCGTTTGCCAACCGGGTCGCCTAATCCTGAGGAGCTCCAAGGGAAGAGAAGGGACGTGCTGAAAATGTGAGTACGTTAAATAAATCCCACAAGTCATTAAATTTCGCAACCCAATTTATAGGTAGTTGGACGCGCGGCCAGGGTTCGGAATTAAGCCTCTAATTTTAGATTAGATTTTACAGTGAGTACTTGACAATCTGGACTAGGTGATATTACAAAAACAATGACGAAAGCTTATTTATTGCAGAGTTCCTCGTCGGATGTGGTTGAAACTGCAGCCAGAATGGAAAAATCGCTAGCGGCGAAAACCAGCGCGAGTCCGCACGGAGCCAATTGGTCCGGAGGATGGCGCAGCGTCCGCGTAAGAGGGGCCGGAGGCAGTGCGTCGGTGGACTTGGAGATGACCACGTGGCCAGCGCGGGCATTCGTTCCCGGAACGGACTCACCGAGGGAATCTCCGTGTCTGGCCGTCTCGGAGGCAGTCGCTGTAGCTGCTGGCGCTGGAGGCTGCTGCTGCTGCTCCTGATCGCTGCTGCGGCTGATGCTGCTGCGGCTGATGCTGCTGCGGCCGATGCTGCTGCGGCTGATGCTGCTGCGGCCGATGCTGCTGCGGCTGATGCTGCTGCGGCTGATGCTGCTGCGGCTGATGCTGAGGCCAATGCTGCTGCGGCTAATGGACGACGACCAGGTTAGGTCCGCCTGCTAAGTGTTCACTTCCCAAATCTTTTAAATTTCCGGGGCCCTCTAGATAGGGTCCCCGGTGGCTTTAATATTTACAAAAAACACTGTTATTCATAAGTTTATTGCAAATAAATAACCACTCACTTTAATTTATCTAAACACTAATAATGCACATTTGAACTTATTTTTCCACGACTGTTCTCCTACGACTTATTGCAGCAACTAAAGCAAAACCCTGACCTACACCAAAGGCGTTCGCCATTTTCCCTCCCGCTCTCTCAAGATGGGTCAGCGAACGTATTCAAGGCTATTTAACCCAGTTAACGAGCGAACCGGGCTAAATTTAAATAGCTAAATCCTCTCCCGCTATCAATAGTAGGTGTCACCACCGAATCTTATCGATAGCGGGACCTGCTGACGTATCGGTTCGTTTTAGTGTTTTCCAGACGGCTTCAACTGAAAATGCAACAAAACTTAAACTCTTGTTTATTTACTCTCTTCGACAGCTTTTTGGTTATATTCGTCCAGTGTGACCGCAGGCTGGAAAAGTGAAATATACCACATATGGTATATCTTTTTGAATTTGAAACATTTATCTTCAACACACAATCCGTATGGTGACTGACATCCTAGACAGAACATAACAGGGCTCATAGAGCCGCTCAAGAAAACGTGAAACAGATTTTGCAAGACTATTTTTTTCCCAAAATGACTCATATGGCAAATGAGGTGGTCGCAAATTGTAAAATATTCCAGAAGGCAAAATACGATAGACACCCTCAGAAACAGATTCTCGGAGAAATACCCATTCCCTCAAACACAGGCGAAATCCTACACATTGACATATTTTCAACACACAAAAAATACTTTTTAACTTGCGTAGAAAAATTTTCAAAATTTTCAATTGTCCAAACAATAGCTTCCAGAACCATTGCAGACGTGCAAACAGCGATTTTACAACTTATTAGTTTCTACCGGCAACCCAAAACAATATATTGCGATAATGAGCCCTCTATAAAATCCGAAACAATTAGGTCTCTTTTAAGCATCCTGTTTAACGTGCAAATCGTTAATGCACCGCCGCTTCACAGTACATCGAATGGACAAGTGGAAAGATTCCACAGTACACTAACAGAAATAGCACGGTGTTTAAAAATCGAAAGAGCTATTGAGGAAACGGTTGAATTAATACTTGTCGCGGCTATAGAATACAATAGAACAATTCATTCTGTAACAAATAAACGACCCTTCGACATAATTCATTCATCAACCATAGGGCTTAACGCTGAAATTAGAGATAAAGTCTAAATGCACAGAACATCCAACTACATAGATTAAATAAAACTGGACAAAACAGAAATTTTCAAGTAGGAGACGAAGTTCTCGTAAAATCAAATAAGAGGTTGGGAAACAAACTTTCCAATTTGTACACCGAGGAAACCATAAGGACAATTTGAGGTAATTAAAATAAAGTTTATTTTTCTTCTATTCTTTTATTTTCAGCTATTCTTTTATTTACATACCAATCATAGACGGAGACGTGACCATTTGGAAAGACTAACAGTACCTAAAACATTCGACTCATTTAACAATGTATTCGGAGATAGTAAAGAACACGGAAGAAATGGAAGAACATTTCCCTCGGTCACATATCAGGCAGATGTTAGACTCGGATTTTCGACACATTAGAACTCCCATAGATACAGTTAATGTTCACCATAGACACGCTAGAAGCATCAACTTAGTAGGTACCGCATTAAAAATCGTAGCCGGTACTCCAGATTTCGATGACTTCAAGAAAATTAAATTCACGCAGAAAGAACTCATAGAATCAGAAAATAGGCAGATAAACATTAACACAAAGACCCAGGAACAAATAAATATCCTAACTAACTCAGTAAACATTTTAGTAAGAAACGCAAAAGTAGAACAGATAAATACAGAAAATTTGTATGAGAAATTGCTATCAAGAAACAGAATAATTATTTCCGAACTCGACGCCTTAATCAACATTAATCAACCCCGCAATTTTAGATTCAAATGATTTACATAATTTAATCAATGAACATTCTACAAATGTTACTGTTACTGATCTAATGGGAGTTGTTCAAATTAAAGTTTTATTAAATAATAATTATTAAAATATCCTAAGCCGTATGTAGCTTGTAATCTTGCATCCCGTTGAAAACAATGGCACTATTCTTAATTTGGCTGAAGATAATACTATAGCTGACTGCGGTAACAAAATCATGCCGATTGGAAATTGCAGCACCGCCCTTACAACAACATTTTGCAGAGAAATGCCCTGCACAACCTGCGCACAGCAACTTCACTCAGGAGGCAACGCACACTGCTCGACTCGCACCAGCCACCTTGAACACCTCATCGATGATGGCATCATAATTCTTAATGACGGAACAGCTACGATCAATGGACAACTGGTAACCGGAACGTTCCTCATTACATTCGAAGACGAGGTAAAAATAAATAACACCGTATACCAAAATTTGAAGAGCTACGTTAAGAAGTCACCAGCCCCAGCTGCATCAACAGTCCTTAACATAACGGGCCATCAAGAAATACTGAGCTTACCATAATTACAAAAATTAAATATGAAAAACCTATGTTACATTGGCGAAATAGAAAAGGGACTGGAAACACGGCCTATAAGCTCTACCAAAGATGCCAGCGAGATCAACGTCAGCGTGACCTTCAAGTTATCATTGACAGCTTCAAGAAGTCCGAAAACGTCCTTCATCTAAGTAAGGGAGGAGTTAACACGGTTTCACAGCAACATTGAAGTTCCCAAGCTGAACATGCATAACCGACTAAAATAATGCAAGTCCAGGGACACCAACGGATGTTGCACAACGACGTTGCCAAAATCCCAAGCTTCGGTCAGCGCAATCAGAGGGCAATGCACTCCGATGCAAGGGAGTGCCATGCATGGGCAGCCAGGTCAGCACTTCTTGGGCATAGGGCTAGTATTCGTTATAAGAATTATTGTACTTAGCAGTTAGTTGAATTTTGGAAATAAACCTTGACGGTCAAACCTCGCAATTACAAAGTCTTCTCATTCGTACAGTACAGTGCGTCTTAAAATAAATCCTTAAACAGGACTTATAATTAATTTTTATATATCTTATAAAGGTTTGCTTGACAGTAAGTCGAACCCAACTCACTTACCCCTTTTTATTTCCATCGACGAGAGCTCTCATTGTCGTATTCTGGGTTTGGAAAATTAATTATACACATATGCATAAATATTTTTATATTAGTGAAAATTCACACAACATTATTAATAAAGTGTTGGATTAATTTATATAAAAATTGGAATTATGTTAATTGTCATTTCTTGGGCAATTAAGCGATGTTGGTCTTATTTCACAAACAGGAGGAAGAGAAGAGTGAAAACTGCAATCGCGACGGTTGACGGTAGCACTTCTAGCTGAGGTTTCTTCTGGTGGTTCCAATTACAAATAAAAACTTTGATCTTTTGCTTGTATTTAATTGTTTGTTTATTATTGATGGGTGTTGTCGATTGTTTTGCCGAAATTGAAATAATATTAATGAGGAGGAAGTTCAGAATCAACATAAGGATCAAGAGTCCAGTAATGAGGCACAAAACATTGTAGACTTTGGTTATGTCCTCCTTGTGGTCTACAATTTCGACGTTGTTCACCATGTTTGCCGTGTTGTCGGATGCCTGCGAGGTTGTAGATCCCATGATATACAAGTTATATTTCTATCGGGTTCTAAATTCGATCACTCGTATAGGTCCTTCGCGATTACAGTTTTTGCCAGTAGTGGACTTAACGCGGTTCCGCGATCGTTTCTGTCTTAACTCCCTATTGAATATATATAATTAATGTATATACAAACTCCAGGAACACACCAGCCCGATTTGCCAAATAGTAAAACACTTTAATTGTCTTTTTAGTTAATTTTTATTTCACAACCGCACGCTCTCGTTGTCTTCAAGTAAGTGGCAAGGGTACGCATGTGCATACAAAAGGAAACAAAAATGTTCTTTGAAAGAGAGGGAGAGAACAAAGAGAGGAGAGGGCTTTGCCTCTCTCTGAGATCTTCATTGTTCATCCCCTTCCCACACACACACCATGTGTATATGTATAAGTGTGACTTTTGGTATTCTCAACACGCCACCTCAAAAGTTACACTGATACAATTTAAGGAATAACAAAGATAATTTTCTGACGAGTTTGTGCATTTTCAAATGGTTGTAATATTTTTTTTTTTTTTTTTTTTTTCTTCTCTGGGGACTCTTTTTTTTTTTTTTTCTGATCCAGCATTTGCTGCAAAGAATTGGGGAAACCCAGTAAAACCCAATCAGATCATTCAAAAACATAAATTAACAAGATTCGCTTATATAAACAGTAATGGTTAGACTAGAAATTATTTTGGTTTGATTATTGTTAAATATATATATATATTCCAAGAGATCCAGTTTGGCTTGGTTTAAAGGTGAATTATAAATTAGCAAAAACTCCATATAAAGGTTCAGGGTGAAGGTCCAGTTAGCCCCATTTGGTCTCGCAGTGCAGTGAACCTAGCTGTTGGTAGTGGCTTCGTTAAAATATCAGCCAATTGGAAATCTGTAGAAATATACTTGACACAGATTAGTTTGTTTTCAATTTGTTCCCTGGTAAAATGATATTTGATATATATGTGCTTAGATCTCTTGTGGCAAGTAGGATTATTGGCTATACTAATACAACCTTGGTTGTCTTCAAAAATATCTATTGGGCCAGTTAATTTTAATTTAATTTCATTATTAATGACTTTAGCCATAATGCTTCTCTAACACCTTCAAATAAGGCCATATATTCGGCTTCGGTAGATGAAGCAGCAACTGATTTTTGTTCATAGTACTCCAGGATATTGAACAATTTCCAAACATTTTAAATATATATCCTGTAGTACTTCTCCTATCAGTCTCATTTCCAGCCCAATCAGAATCGACATACCCTATAAGAATATTATCCACTTTAAGATTCCTTTTGAACGATAACTTTAAGTCAACAGTTCCTTTTAGGTATCTTAAAACTCGTTTAAGACATTGCCATAATTCTTTGTTATTATTATTAGTATACCGGCTTAAGATACTAATTGATGTACTCAAATCCGGACGTGTACACAACATTATGTACATTAAACAGCCAATTAAATTCCTACATGGTGCTTCACATGATTCTTCAGCTTGCAAGTCCTCATAATTTAGTTTGCTTGGAAGAGGGGTACTAACTGGATTGCAATCTTCCATATTGAATTTCTTTAAGACATTTTTAATATATGCAGATTGACTGAGACAAATTTGATCATCTTTTCGATCAATTTTTATACCAAGAAATGTCGTATTTCACATAAGTCAGTCATTTGAAACGTACTTGAAAGATAAGTTTTAAATTTAGACATACTTTCGGAATTACTTGTGGCAATTACCACATCGTCAACGTATAATAATATATATATTTTTACTTATATCTCCCTTATTTAAAATATATATACATCGGTCTACTTCTAGATTCTGAAATCCAAATTGTTTAAGTGCACTTTCAAAAACCTCAAACCAGCATCGCGCAGCTTGCTTAAGGCCATAAATAGCTTTATTTAGTTTACATACTTTATTTCCATCATACTGGTTTAAACCTTTTGGAACCTTCATATAAATTTCATCCTTTAAAGTTCCATTTAAAAATGCTGTTTTTACATCCATATGATGAATCAGTAAATTATATTGATTAGAAAATGCTAAAAGAAATTTGAAACTAGAAATTCGTGCAACAGGTGCAAAGGTCTCGTCATAATCTATCATATATTCTTGGGTAAAGCCCCTTGCTACCAGTCTTGCCTTATATTTTAGAAAATTACCATTTTCGTCTTGCTTTAAACTAAAAACCCACTTGCAATCTACTATGTTTTTATCCATAGGCCTTTGCACTAAGCACCATGTATTATTTACAAAATGAGAATTTAGTTCATCTTGAATGGCTTCCTCCCACAAGGTTCTGTCATCGCGAAATTTAATTTCCTCATATGTATTGGGAATATCACTTAAACACAATTGGGTATTCATAAGACATTTTTCTAAAAATCTATATGATAATTTTGGTTTATCTTTATTTCTCTCACTGCGTCTGACTTGTTGATTTTCATTTTCTTGTATATTATCACCAGTTCCAACTACTGGATCGGTATTCTCGAGACAAGTGGAATTTTCATTTGAGTTTTCACCAGACTTTGAATCCATTGATTCATTCATTTCCTGTGATGGAAAAACTAACTCTTCATTCTCTCCAATTTGAGAATCATGACTTCTGCTAACATCATTATGTTTTACCACAGAGTCATTTTCATTTAAAGTCATAGATTTTATGCTTTTTTCGTCCACCACTACATCTCTAGCTATCACAAATTTTCTCGATTCCTCATTCCACAATTTATAGCCATTTGGCTCATACCCGACGAGTATAGTCTTGATCGATTTGTCATCAAATTTTCGCTTATGCACTTTATTTAGTGCGTATACAGTCGATCCAAATATTTTTAAATATTTTAATATTGGCTTCTTTTTATGCCACATCTCATATGGTGTTTTTCTTATATTTCCCAAAGCTCTACTTGGGGACCTATTAACTAAATAAGTTGCTGTTAAAACAGCTTCACCCCAAAAACTTTTATTAAGTTTAGTACAGTTAATCATAGAGCGAGCTTTTTCGGTGATTGTCCTAATCATCCGCTCTGCAACACCATTCAATTGTGGGGTATGAGGAACCGTTAAGTGATAGCTGATACCTTTTTCGACACAAAATTCACGCATTTCATTAGAGAGGTATTCCCTGCCATTATCAATATATAGATTTACCATTTTTAAGTTGAAATGAGCCTCACTTTTTGCCACAAAGTCTTTGAATACAAAAAACATGTCTGATTTATAAGTTATTAGATATGTCACACAGTAATGTGTAAACTGATCAATAAATACTACATAGTAGTTTTTATTATCAATAGTTGAGGGCGTAATCGGACCACATTCATCAGAATGAACTACGAACAATGGGCGGTCAATATTTTCTTTGTTTTTAGATTTTTCAAATTTTAGCCTAGATTGTTTTCCGTTAATACATGCCTCACATAATTCATTTCTATTTAGCTGTACGTTTTTTATAAGTTCAATATCTTCAAACAAGCTGTTTCGTTTAATTTCTAAGAATTTTCCTACACTAATATGACCTAACCTTTCATGCCACAAGCGATATTCTGCATCATTTAAAATTTTGGATGTATATACTTTACTATTTAAATAAAATTTCACAATCGGTACATTATATTTACATATCCCTTCAAATGCCAAGTTACCATTTTTGATTACTTTTATTCCATCCGGATTGAATTCGACGGACATTCCAGCATCTAGCATCTTCTTCACGGATAGTAAATTGTGCGGGATTTCCTTGCAGTACAGCACGTTTTGTAATGTAATTTTTTTTTTTTTTTCAGAACTGTTAAGGCTAACTAGTCCTTTCGCAGTAGCATACACAAATTCTCCACGCTTTGCAATCTCAATCGCCACACTTGGATTTATATTCTCATACTCGGAAAACAGAGTTATGTCGTTTACTATGTGATCTGACGCCCCTGAATCTAATATAAAATCTACGCCATCTATCTTTTCACTGGAATTAGCTAATTTCATCATAAATGCAAACGAGCGTTCTGGCTGCGTTGCTGTTGCCATCTGAGCCTGTCTCTCTCTAGCATTACTCTGGACATGAACATTCTGGTTGCCACCTGCCTGCCTTTTTAAGGAGAAACAGTCTTTCTTTATATGGCCTAATTTGCCGCAATGAAAACACTTCAACTTAGGCTTAGACTTATTCTGAAATTGTTTCTTCACAAATTTTGTTATTTTGTTTTTGTATGTGTTATCCCTAGGCTCTCGATTGCCTATAGCCTGCAACACTTTTGCACTTGTGTCCTTGCCAGCACCTTTTAGTTTAATTTCGTGATCTAGAAGCCGAGTCTTTACAAAGGCTAATGTTAAATTGCTCTCAGATAAAGTTTCTATCGCTGTTATTACCCCATCATAGCTAGTTGGAAGTGTTAGAAGCAAATGGGACACTTTGTCCATTTCATCTATCTTGGCTCCCGCCGCAACTAACTCAGTAACCAAATCATCAAATAAACGAAAGTGGTTTACTAGCGGAGTATCACCCTTCAATTTTAAAGACAATAGTTGTTTGCGTTATGAAAGTTGAGATGCCAGACTTTTACGCTCGTAAATAGTATCCAAATTTTTAAAAATTTCCTTAGCCGAGTTCCCATTGTTGGCAAACACTAAAAAAGAGTCACTCAAGTATTCAATTATAAGACTCTTTGCATTTCTCTCTGCTCGCTTCACTTCCTCACTTTCCTTATCACTTGGTTCCTCATCAATTACTTTTATCAAATCGTTTTCCTCTAACAAAGCCCTGACTCTAAATTTCCATATGGAATACTTTTCCCCGTTAAAAGGTGTTATATTTCTCTTTCCCTTTTCCATCTTCCGAGAATAACTGTTCTTCTTTTCGGTTGCTATGCGCTTCTCAGAATTTTTTTTGTTGCTGGTCTGCTCTAACACTCGCACTGAAAAATGAAAAATGTGCGCCAATTTGGTGCGTCGTTATACATATATGTATATGTACGTTGTTCACTTATAAGCACAAATTTCAATAGTAATTATTTTGTTTAGACTTGATTTAAGTTTTAATTTGTTTCACTTTTTTTTTTATTTCACTTTTATTATTCGGTAACAATTAAAGCATTTTCTATAGCACTTAGCTGCAAATTGTGACTGGGCCCATAACCTATTGAATATATATAATTAATGTATATACAAACTCCAGGAACACACCAGCCCGATTTGCCAAATAGTAAAACACTTTAATTGTCTTTTTAGTTAATTTTTATTTCACAACCGCACGCTCTCGTTGTCTTCAAGTAAGTGGCAAGGGTACGCATGTGCATACAAAAGGAAACAAAAATGTTCTTTGAAAGAGAGGGAGAGAACAAAGAGAGGAGAGGGCTTTGCCTCTCTCTGAGATCTTCATTGTTCATCCCCTTCCCACACACACACCATGTGTATATGTATAAGTGTGACTTTTGGTATTCTCAACACGCCACCTCAAAAGTTACACTGATACAATTTAAGGAATAACAAAAGATAATTTTCTGACGAGTTTGTGCATTTTCAAATGGTTGTAATATTTTTTTTTTTTTTTTTTTTTTCTTCTCTGGGGACTCTTTTTTTTTTTTTTTCTGATCCAGCATTTGCTGCAAAGAATTGGGGAAACCCAGTAAAACCCAATCAGATCATTCAAAAACATAAATTAACAAGATTCGCTTATATAAACAGTAATGGTTAGACTAGAAATTATTTTGGTTTGATTATTGTTAAATATATATATATATTCCAAGAGATCCAGTTTGGCTTGGTTTAAAGGTGAATTATAAATTAGCAAAAACTCCATATAAAGGTTCAGGGTGAAGGTCCAGTTAGCCCCATTTGGTCTCGCAGTGCAGTGAACCTAGCTGTTGGTAGTGGCTTCGTTAAAATATCAGCCAATTGGAAATCTGTAGAAATATACTTGACACAGATTAGTTTGTTTTCAATTTGTTCCCTGGTAAAATGATATTTGATATATATGTGCTTAGATCTCTTGTGGCAAGTAGGATTATTGGCTATACTAATACAACCTTGGTTGTCTTCAAAAATATCTATTGGGCCAGTTAATTTTAATTTAATTTCATTTATTAATGACTTTAGCCATAATGCTTCTCTAACACCTTCAAATAAGGCCATATATTCGGCTTCGGTAGATGAAGCAGCAACTGATTTTTGTTTCATAGTACTCCAGGATATTGAACAATTTCCAAACATTTTAAATATATATCCTGTAGTACTTCTCCTATCAGTCTCATTTCCAGCCCAATCAGAATCGACATACCCTATAAGAATATTATCCACTTTAAGATTCCTTTTGAACGATAACTTTAAGTCAACAGTTCCTTTTAGGTATCTTAAAACTCGTTTAAGACATTGCCATAATTCTTTGTTATTATTATTAGTATACCGGCTTAAGATACTAATTGATGTACTCAAATCCGGACGTGTACACAACATTATGTACATTAAACAGCCAATTAATTCCTACATGGTGCTTCACATGATTCTTCAGCTTGCAAGTCCTCATAATTTAGTTTGCTTGGAAGAGGGGTACTAACTGGATTGCAATCTTCCATATTGAATTTCTTTAAGACATTTTTAATATATGCAGATTGACTGAGACAAATTTGATCATCTTTTCGATCAATTTTTATACCAAGAAATGTCGTATTTCACATAAGTCAGTCATTTGAAACGTACTTGAAAGATAAGTTTTAAATTTAGACATACTTTCGGAATTACTTGTGGCAATTACCACATCGTCAACGTATAATAATATATATATATTTTTACTTATATCTCCCTTATTTAAAATATATATACATCGGTCTACTTCTAGATTCTGAAATCCAAATTGTTTAAGTGCACTTTCAAAAACCTCAAACCAGCATCGCGCAGCTTGCTTAAGGCCATAAATAGCTTTATTTAGTTTACATACTTTATTTCCATCATACTGGTTTAAACCTTTTGGAACCTTCATATAAATTTCATCCTTTAAAGTTCCATTTAAAAATGCTGTTTTTACATCCATATGATGAATCAGTAAATTATATTGATTAGAAAATGCTAAAAGAAATTTGAAACTAGAAATTCGTGCAACAGGTGCAAAGGTCTCGTCATAATCTATCATATATTCTTGGGTAAAGCCCCTTGCTACCAGTCTTGCCTTATATTTTAGAAAATTACCATTTTCGTCTTGCTTTAAACTAAAAACCCACTTGCAATCTACTATGTTTTTATCCATAGGCCTTTGCACTAAGCACCATGTATTATTTACAAAATGAGAATTTAGTTCATCTTGAATGGCTTCCTCCCACAAGGTTCTGTCATCGCGAAATTTAATTTCCTCATATGTATTGGGAATATCACTTAAACACAATTGGGTATTCATAAGACATTTTTCTAAAATCTATATGATAATTTTGGTTTATCTTTATTTCTCTCACTGCGTCTGACTTGTTGATTTTCATTTTCTTGTATATTATCACCAGTTCCAACTACTGGATCGGTATTCTCGAGACAAGTGGAATTTTCATTTGAGTTTTCACCAGACTTTGAATCCATTGATTCATTCATTTCCTGTGATGGAAAAACTAACTCTTCATTCTCTCCAATTTGAGAATCATGACTTCTGCTAACATCATTATGTTTTACCACAGAGTCATTTTCATTTAAAGTCATAGATTTTATGCTTTTTTCGTCCACCACTACATCTCTAGCTATCACAAATTTTCTCGATTCCTCATTCCACAATTTATAGCCATTTGGCTCATACCCGACGAGTATAGTCTTGATCGATTTGTCATCAAATTTTCGCTTATGCACTTTATTTAGTGCGTATACAGTCGATCCAAATATTTTTAAATATTTTAATATTGGCTTCTTTTTATGCCACATCTCATATGGTGTTTTTCTTATATTTCCCAAAGCTCTACTTGGGGACCTATTAACTAAATAAGTTGCTGTTAAAACAGCTTCACCCCAAAAACTTTTATTAAGTTTAGTACAGTTAATCATAGAGCGAGCTTTTTCGGTGATTGTCCTAATCATCCGCTCTGCAACACCATTCAATTGTGGGGTATGAGGAACCGTTAAGTGATAGCTGATACCTTTTTCGACACAAAATTCACGCATTTCATTAGAGAGGTATTCCCTGCCATTATCAATATATAGATTTACCATTTTTAAGTTGAAATGAGCCTCACTTTTTGCCACAAAGTCTTTGAATACAAAAACATGTCTGATTTATAAGTTATTAGATATGTCACACAGTAATGTGTAAACTGATCAATAAATACTACATAGTAGTTTTTATTATCAATAGTTGAGGGCGTAATCGGACCACATTCATCAGAATGAACTACGAACAATGGGCGGTCAATATTTTCTTTGTTTTTAGATTTTTCAAATTTTAGCCTAGATTGTTTTCCGTTAATACATGCCTCACATAATTCATTTCTATTTAGCTGTACGTTTTTTATAAGTTCAATATCTTCAAACAAGCTGTTTCGTTTAATTTCTAAGAATTTTCCTACACTAATATGACCTAACCTTTCATGCCACAAGCGATATTCTGCATCATTTAAAATTTTGGATGTATATACTTTACTATTTAAATAAAATTTCACAATCGGTACATTATATTTACATATCCCTTCAAATGCCAAGTTACCATTTTTGATTACTTTTATTCCATCCGGATTGAATTCGACGGACATTCCAGCATCTAGCATCTTCTTCACGGATAGTAAATTGTGCGGGATTTCCTTGCAGTACAGCACGTTTTGTAATGTAATTTTTTTTTTTTTTTCAGAACTGTTAAGGCTAACTAGTCCTTTCGCAGTAGCATACACAAATTCTCCACGCTTTGCAATCTCAATCGCCACACTTGGATTTATATTCTCATACTCGGAAAACAGAGTTATGTCGTTTACTATGTGATCTGACGCCCCTGAATCTAATATAAAATCTACGCCATCTATCTTTTCACTGGAATTAGCTAATTTCATCATAAATGCAAACGAGCGTTCTGGCTGCGTTGCTGTTGCCATCTGAGCCTGTCTCTCTCTAGCATTACTCTGGACATGAACATTCTGGTTGCCACCTGCCTGCCTTTTTAAGGAGAAACAGTCTTTCTTTATATGGCCTAATTTGCCGCAATGAAAACACTTCAACTTAGGCTTAGACTTATTCTGAAATTGTTTCTTCACAAATTTTGTTATTTTGTTTTTGTATGTGTTATCCCTAGGCTCTCGATTGCCTATAGCCTGCAACACTTTTGCACTTGTGTCCTTGCCAGCACCTTTAGTTTAATTTCGTGATCTAGAAGCCGAGTCTTTACAAAGGCTAATGTTAAATTGCTCTCAGATAAAGTTTCTATCGCTGTTATTACCCCATCATAGCTAGTTGGAAGTGTTAGAAGCAAATGGGACACTTTGTCCATTTCATCTATCTTGGCTCCCGCCGCAACTAACTCAGTAACCAAATCATCAAATAAACGAAAGTGGTTACTAGCGGAGTATCACCCTTCAATTTTAAAGACAATAGTTGTTTGCGTTATGAAAGTTGAGATGCCAGACTTTTACGCTCGTAATAGTAATCCAAATTTTTAAAAATTTCCTTAGCCGAGTTCCCATTGTTGGCAAACACTAAAAAGAGTCACTCAAGTATTCAATTATAAGACTCTTTGCATTTCTCTCTGCTCGCTTCACTTCCTCACTTTCCTTATCACTTGGTTCCTCATCAATTACTTTTATCAAATCGTTTTCCTCTAACAAAGCCCCTGACTCTAAATTTCCATATGGAATACTTTTCCCCGTTAAAAGGTGTTATATTTCTCTTTCCCTTTTCCATCTTCCGAGAATAACTGTTCTTCTTTTCGGTTGCTATGCGCTTCTCAGAATTTTTTTGTTGCTGGTCTGCTCTAACACTCGCACTGAAAAATGAAAAATGTGCGCCAATTTGGTGCGTCGTTATACATATATGTATATGTACGTTGTTCACTTATAAGCACAAATTTCAATAGTAATTATTTTGTTTAGACTTGATTTAAGTTTTAATTTGTTTCACTTTTTTTTTTATTTCACTTTTATTATTCGGTAACAATTAAAGCATTTTTCTATAGCACTTAGCTGCAAATTGTGACTGGGCCCATAACCTATTGAATATATATAATTAATGTATATACAAACTCCAGGAACACACCAGCCCGATTTGCCAAATAGTAAAACACTTTAATTGTCTTTTTAGTTAATTTTTATTTCACAACCGCACGCTCTCGTTGTCTTCAAGTAAGTGGCAAGGGTACGCATGTGCATACAAAGGAAACAAAAATGTTCTTTGAAAGAGAGGGAGAGAACAAAGAGAGGAGAGGGCTTTGCCTCTCTCTGAGATCTTCATTGTTCATCCCCTTCCCACACACACACCATGTGTATATGTATAAGTGTGACTTTTGGTATTCTCAACACTCCCAATTCTCAATTATGTTGCACTATGACTGCCCGATTCGCAATTATCTTGCACTGTGACTGCCCGATTCGCATTATCTTGGACTTTGACTGCTCGAACCTAAGGTGGTGGCTCCTTTATACCGGTGGTATTGCTTCCGGTTCATCTAAGTGTTACCACTTAGGTACAGCATTTCCCCTTTTTCTGGCTTAATGGCCCACTTCTGGATTCTGCTAGGTTTCATATTAATTGCTGCGTACACCTATTGCCGCTGTATGTTCTTATGATTGCTTACTCTGACCAATTCGTTGCTGGCTACTGTATTGGCCAATTTCGGTGTTCGGCACTTCACAGTGTCTTCTGTCTCTGGTTATTGTATCTATTTTTTTCTTGTTTTATTTCTTACCCCGCTCCCGTAACAGCTATTGTACATTTTTTTAACACACTTTTAGAAAGAGAGAAAGAACAAGACCAATATACTAACCGCTATTGTACATTATTTTAACACACTTTTAGAAAAAAAGAAAGAAAGAGACCAATATACTAACCGTTTTTGTGCATTATTTTAACACACTTTTAGAAATTCTAACCGCTATTGTACATTATTTTAACACACTTTTATAAAGAAAGAGACCAATATACTAATCGCTGTTGGTCCGATTTTGATGAAATTTAGACCGTAATTCTAAAATATTTAACCATTACTAAATGTCGAAGAAATAAAAAAAAAATAAAAAACCGTAAACTTATAATTTTTATCATATATTTTTCCGATTGTTCCTATGGGAGTAATTTGCTATAGAGATCCGATCCGGCTCGGGAGCAAACATATTCAAAAGGATTTCAGTCTTTCTGGGTCTTTTTTGATTGGTAAAATTTTTGTTTACGTAATTTATTCTTTTCATATATAAGGTCTTTTTTCTCTTTCGCAGTGGTCTTTTTAAAACGGTTTTGTTGTGAACGCTCAAATAAAAGGCCGATTTGCTTGTTCTGTTGAACCGAACACTCGGACTGAAAGCCGCAAGCGAAATGAGAATAGTGTTTCAGAGAAAGCTCGTTGCACTGCATTGCAAAAATCGATTTACGGTTGTTTGCGAGCTTTAAATTTGGTAGCTAGAAAGTTGTTTTCAAAGATTTTGTTAGATTTTATATACACTTTAAAACCGCCATTCTCCTACGGTCAAGCGCATTTACTCAAGCTAAAGCCCTCATTCCACACAGTCCATCCGTTGGAAACGGTTGGAATTTTTAACATTTGTGAAACTCCGATATCCACAGAGCACATCCACCTTTAACCTTCCGATTTCAGCTGATCTGAACAGCTGTGGCTCGTCAAAACGTAAAAAATGTTTACAGGTTAACCATCTTTGTATACGTTTTGATGAGCTACAGCTGTTAAGATCAGCTAAAATAGAAAGGATAGTGTGCTCTGTGGAAACCTTATGGACCATCTCTTCAACGGATGGTGGAAGGTGGATGGATCTCTGTGGAAATACGCTATAAGTGTAAACGCCAGTTCATTGAGCACTTGCTAATAGCTGGATTCCATCGACGCATTAAAACGCATTTAGCCCAATGCGCATTTATTTACACACGTTTTTCCATAGAGCTAAATGCTGCTATTAAAATAAATGCGATAAGTAATTGCGATTAAAAATCATTCGCCCCGAACATTTTTAGAACAAATACCGGGAAATTCTGATTTTTAGCGATATTTCGTTGGTGCCAAGACTACAATAGCTTGTTTTTATGGAGCAATTTTTGATTTCTTTTGAATATAAAATCTATTTTGCGCAAATCAGGGTTGCAGTACCACAATGAATTACTGCTGGATCTCTGGCAAGAAAAATCTATTAAATATACGGGGAGCTTAGCTCTTTTTTAGAAAATGTGTTAGTCTCCTTAACAAACACGTCAAACAACACCATCAGCTATTGTTCCTTGTCGCCCAAGTTGACAAATGCCTCCAATAGCATTATCGATGACCTGCTGAGCACTTAAGATATCCATAAATTTGCTCATATTCACGATTTTTAATTTGCAACAATTCAAAAGTAAACAAACCCAGATCAGCTGTTCGTAACACTCAGGTGTCGAAATAGCACTAGCTAAATGCTAATGCGCCAATGGAGTTAGGCACATTTAAAAAGTCCACTAATGCGGCAATGGAATCAGGCTATTAAAAAGTCCACTCATGCGGCAATGGAAACAAGCTATAAGAGTTTTTTTCCTGCCATAGATCCAGCAGTAATGCAATGTGGTACTGCAACCAGGATTTGCTGCGGTTGCTCTTGCTTTCAGTCCTATTTGCGCAAAACAGATTTTATACTTAAAATAAATAAAAAATTGCGCCATCCTTGCATATAAAAACCAGCTATTGTAGTGATGGCACCAACTAAATATCGTTAAAAATCAGTATTTTCCAGTATTTTTTCTAAAATCTGGCGAATGATTTTTATTCGTATATACTTATCGCATTTATTTTAAATTAATGCGCATTAGGCTAAATGCGTTTTAATGCGCCAATGGAATCAGGCTATAATTCGCTTGACGGCACTTAAAAATAAAGTTGTGCAAATGTGTCCCTCATAAGAAATACTTTCTGCTTGTTGCTTTCCTGAATAACTCTGCAGTGAATAATAGCTTAGTGGCATTAGTAAATAATATTCTTCGGTAAGTACTGAACAAAACACCAGAAGATAGAATTTATTGGAAAACTATTAAATATTTCAATGTACTAGAATAACGGTTTAAATTAATTATTAATACATATTCCGTGTATATACACAGATATGTACATATATATCTGTAAACGCATACCATATACATACAAACATACAGTGGCTCGCAGCTTACTTTGTGCTGTTGAATAACCAAACTTTATGTCGGTAATGCGGCATAACTTAGATAAATCAAGAACGCATTATTTTAACTAGAAACAGTAGCTTATTTAATAAACTAAAAACGATCTCCTTAATCATAAAAATAATAACAAAATATAACAAAAACAAAATGTACAGGCTTTTATCATGCCGCAGCTTACTTCGTGCAGTTCATTTGGATAAGCTTATTATAAGCTTATTATTAAAAAATTTTGAATATTTTGTGTGCCCTCGTTTCTACTTTTGGACAGCTTTCAGACGATTTTCCATCGTCGCGACTAATTTCATTCTTCAAATCGCTTTTATTCGAAATTTGTCTTTTTCGAATTGCCATTTTTAATATTTCCCATAAATTTTCGAAGACATTCAAGTCTGGAGACTGTGCTGGTGTTATGACGACATGAGGGCAATTCCAGACGAGCTAGGACTTCACATCATGATCCCGTCAACAAAAACGAGGTTGCCCACGCCAGAGGCTGCCATAAAAACCAAACCATAACATAACCCCTACTAAGCTTGACTGCAGCTTATAGGTGTTTGTTTTTGAGCTCCGTATTAGCTCGCCACCAAACATATCGTCTTCCATCTGAACCAAAAAGGTTAAAATTTGACTCGCCTGCAAATAATAAGTCATTCCAAATCGAAATCGGACAAAGTATATGCTCTCTTGTAAATTTAAGGCGAGCAGAAATATTTTTTTTGCTGATAAATGGCTTTTTCCGTGAAACTCGGCCATTAAAGTTGTGATCATGCAACACAGGGCGCACTGCATCAGCACTAGACTTCTGGCCCACATCTTCCTCGACCTGAGCAACGATTTTTGGGGCCGATAGCTTTGGGTTTTTCTTAATTTTGCGACGCTCTTCATGTTCGGTGAAAATTTTATTTGGTGTATTTCGGCCTTCATCTTCAACCCTGTTTTCTCGAACAAACCGTTGGATGATGTATTGTACGGTACTGAAGCTGAGAGATACCATTTCAGCAATGACACGCTGACTTCCCGCTGCTCAAAACTTGTTCGAGGTGCCATATCGGTGATTCCCCTGTATCGCTCAAATTAAGTCAAGAAACTCACTACCAAAAAAAAATTTTGGATTTTTGACGCTCAAAGTAAAATTTTTTCAATATAAATAAACTGCACGAAATAAGCTGCGGCATGAAAAAAGACTGTACATTTTTATTTATGTTAGATTTTTTGTTACTTTTAAAAGAAAAAAAAATTTTTTTAGTTTATTTATTATGCAATTTTTTTAATTAAAAATATTGCGTTTACATTTTTGTTTTATCTTTATTGGTTTAGCCGCAATACAGATTTAAAGTTTTGTAATAGAGCTGCACGAAATAATATATATTTTTATTACAATATATCGAAGTTAACTACCGTGAGGTAAGGGGGGTGTGTGTCAAAACGCGTCTTTCTTTTATTACCTCTCCGAATTTATAATGATCGCTGCCAGCTAGTCTCGGCAGCGGCCAGCAGAGGCCTTCTATGTAACAATTCTATGCATCTATATGTATTCATTGTAGTTGACTGCACTCAAGCCATGGGAATTCGCTGACACTTGCGCTTCCCATAAGTTGAGTTCTGAGGCGCATTCATATTTCACTTGGCTGCCCGAGTTTTGTGTATTTGTTTAAGTACAGTGGGTACTCACTACAATGATAAATGCATACAACAGTTAAGAGCGTACATCTCAATTTTAAACATTATTGTGTCTACCGATAAATTTTAAACACAAACACCTCTTAACGAGGGAAAAAACTCGTAACGATCGCACCTTCAACATACAAAATATGTGATGTCTAATTTTGTGACGGAAAAGCATTCGACTAAATAAATACACTTTTTAAATGTTCTTTCATCATATAGGTATTCTCCGCAAAAAGCTACACAATAAAGTCAGCCTTGTTACTTAACAATTTCAAAGCAGCGTGCCGTTTACAAAACAAATTGATTAAAAAGAAGTAATTTTGTTTAATAAAATAAAAAATAGTCGTCACAAAATGAAATATCAGTAGTTTTTGGATTTGAGGGTGCGATCACGTTAATTTTACCTAGTCAAGAGGTGTTTTTGTTTGAAACAACAGACTTGTTCCTGCAAAGCTCCGGAACCGGATTACAATAAAAGATTTGTATGAGTAGGCTATTGAAAAAACTCTGACTCTTGATCTTAGCTCAACGACCAAAACAAAAATGTTGGGAGCCTGAATACCAAGCATACGAAACGTAGACAACATTTGCTCTGCCCGAACCTCTGCCATCCTATGTGTTGTGTCCCAAAGAAATAAGAAGACACGATCGGGTTGAGGTCAAATATGCAAGTGATTTTATCCCCTTCGTGTTATAAGCTGATGCAAGAGGAAAAAAGTTTTCATAAGAAGGGCTGATACCAGAATATAACTTTTAAGAAGAAGGATGCATATTCTTTTGAATTTACGATACATATCACATCTCTCCCCTAAAATTACATAGTGTTAGTAGTTTTACGCTTTCAAAAATTTTGGAACGGAGTTCGTTTTAGATAAATGCTTGCCTTAAAGTTTTTTAGTTTTTTTTTTTTTTATTCTTCCAATCGCCGGCTCAAATACTTCCTTGTACTTATTACAAAGATTGGTCATTTGATTTGATATTGTTTAGACTGCATTGTTGTTTTTTTTTTTTAAACGAAACGAACGCGTTTTTTTGTAAACAGGTCGAGGGTCTTACGACGCTTTGTTTTTTTTTTTATTGAACACGCGTCGAGGGTCTTACGATCGCGTTTTTTTGTACACAGGTCGAGGGTGTTACGACGCGTTGTTTTTTTTATTTAACACGGGTGTCAATTAATTATATGTCCTGTTTAAGGATTTATTGTAAGACGCACTGTACTGCACGAATGAGAATTCTTTGTAATTGCGAGGTTTGACCGTCACGGTTTATTTCCAAAATTCAACTAACTGCTAAGTACATTAATTCTTATAACGAAAGCTAGCCCGCCCTATGCCCTAAATGGTTAAATATTTCAGAATTATGGTTTAAGTTTCATCAAAATCGGACGACTATATCATATAGCTCCCATAGGAACAATAAATATATTTAAAAAAAAATTTTTTTTAATTTAACTTTTTGATTTTGTAATTTTTTTTAGAAATTCTTTTTTAATAATTTATAATTTGACAGTTCAAAATAACGTTTTTATTAAAATAGGAAACCGATATCAAGTAGCTGTCATAGGAACTATCAAATAATTGAGCTGCAAATCATCAAAGCTTCAAGTAAATCATAATTTTAATGTTTTCAAGAATATTTAATATTTGCAATAGCTGCAAGGGTATATGATCTTCAGCTTGCCGAAGTTTGCTTCCTTTCTTGTTTTTTTATAAATGTCTATATTATTTTATTTGTGTTTTCTTCGCGAACTTGACAACTGGCCACTATGCTTACAACGTTCAACAATATATATACCAAAAGTTGATGAATCTCTAGGGCTGTATACGTAAAAATTATGTTAAGGCAGCGTGATTAGCATTTGACAGTTCCTTTTTAATGACATATTACTTGTCTGCAGCTTTACTAGCTTAGAATAGTTATAGCCGTGCAAAGCTCCTCTATTTTTTTAACGATTTTCCGCTAAATAAGCTGGCTTTTAAAAAAGTAAAACAAACTTTGTTCATCAACTTTTGTAAAATTAACATCTGCACACTTCAAAATTTTAATTTCCTTCGACTGCTATTAGTTATTAACTTTTTTCTATTAGGTCAAGTACGACGTCATTTTTTTTTAGTATTAAAATTAAAAAGGTGCATTATACATTTTTTGTTTATTGTGTTGTGACCATGGATTGATTTTATAGAGAATGGTTTATTTACGAAAATAACGTTGTTTGATTCTTTCATAGGTTTGATGTAATTCTTGGAAGCCCCTGTATCAATTAAAAGCTTTATTTTTCTCTCTGTGATATCCCTTTCTATGAATGGGAGCAGGAAGTTATGCCTAAAAAATGTATTTAATCGTATTCTACTAGATCATCGTCAATGTTCCCACATTCCTCTTCGGCTACTGCCGGGTATTTATTATAGGTTTCATTTGGTGGGTCGTTTTCTAAAGCCAGATGGTTTATCCTCTGGTGTTTTGGTCCTGTATATCTAGCGCTACTACTATTGGGCCTTTTAATCGTCTCTCCCTGATTATTATTACCGTTGGGTTGAATATTTAGGTAAGTGTTTTGAATTGGCCTTGAAAAAGGTCCACTTTCTTGGTTTTGGGTTGGTTGTCTAAAACGGGATAATGAGGGATAAAAGTCCATTGGTTGTGTCGGATCCTGTCTGGGTGTCTGTCTTGGTGGGATTTTATTAATGCTAACGGAAGGAAAATCGGTTGGTCTTGCCCAAAATAAATACTCGTAGCGCATATGCTCTGTATTTCTCGTTCAGTGACGCTGCTACGGTGTTGTCGTAGGTCATAATTGTCTTGTTTATTAGCAGAGTCAGTTTTTTCTCTACTTCGTCATAGTACTGCAGAAGTGTCATGTTTCCTTGACGGAGTGTTGACATCTCCTGTTCTATTAAATATATCGGTTGTTTGTCCGCGTATGTAAGTCAAGCCTGTTAATAATAGCTTTAAAATTTAAAGGCGTGTCGAACGACGAAAGAACCATATCGGCTGAGCCTTTTATTTTGTTTCGGAGAATGCCTAAAGCTTGGTAGTGATTGGAACTACCATCATATTTTTTTAATACTTTATAGGCGGTATGCGCCGTTTTCCTCCAAGAGACGTATATCTCATAATATAATATCTAACGTTACCTATTATGATTTCGGCATCCCTATGTGTTTCTACTGCCGATATTTACACCACCTAATCGCTTCTGAACATCTTGTAATTTTTGCTCAAAGCGCTTTTCCTGCGCGGCGAGTGCGCTCGCAACTGCGCCTTCTATAATGAATTTTAATTGTTCATTGGTCAATGCCATGTTTGAACTATTTTGTTGTGAACTTGCCGCGGTGTTTAGTTTTTGAAATCTGTCTAACAATTGTTCTATCTACCTAACGCTCAGAATTTTGTTCCTTTTGTATTTAATTTAATCTAAAAAAAAGTTTCCAAACTTGTGCCTTTTTTGTTGACTGTTGGGCCACGCTGACCACGCTGCCTAAAAATATTTATGAAGCGCCTTTGCCATAATGATAAACATAAAAGCCTAAATAAATGTAATATATCTAAAAAAATGTAAAAAATGGATATAAATAAAAATGCGCGAAATGAATTTATTTTTAAAGGCCCAGAACTAGCAGCTTCCAGAGCAGCTAATTCTTAGGGGGTGCAAATCTCCATTTAAACTAGTTCGGCCCAAGCTCTGCACGCAAAACGCCCCCCTCCTATTTTTTCTTGAGATGCATCGCCCGGTTAAAGATCTCGTATTTTGGTTTGGTCTGCTGTTGGTTTATATAAATACACGCTGGCGAGTCTAGGCCGATAAGCTTAAAGCTCAGTTGGGTTTAATTTTCTCTTTGGTATGCCCCGATCGCACGCATCATTGCTGATTTATCTTGCACGTGTTTTAATAATAATAATTGAAACCACTTTAATAATAATAATTGAAAACACTTTAATAATAATAATTGAAACCACTTTAATAATAATAATTGAAACCACTTTAATAATTATAATTGAAACCACTTGAAACCAAAAACTTGTATAATATTTCGCTCCCGTTTAGAGTACCCAATATCAAGTACACATTGACCAACCCGCAACTACCATTTTCTTAACTTGCCAACATGTACCTTAAATTTTGGCCGGCATGAGCCCTTTCGTGTTTTCTGTAATAATTTTCAAAATTTCTATATAATCAAATTTGCATTTCAACCTCTATCCCTACACCGTACATAGTTTTAGTTTTTTTTTTTAAATGTCTCTATATTATTTTATTTGTGTTTTCCTCGCGAACTTGAAAACTGCCCACTATGCTAACAACGTTCAACAATATATAAATTACATATAAATTGTGTTAAGGCAGCGTGATTAGCATTTGACAGTTCCTTTTTAATGACATATATCACTTGTCTGCAGCTTAACTAGATTAGAATAGTTATAGCCGTGAAAAACTTCGCTATTTTTTTTTTTAGCGATTTTCCACTAAATAAGCTGGTTTTTAAAAAAGTAAACCAAACTTTTTCCTTAACTTTTGTAAAATTAACATCTGCACACTTCACTTTATTGTGTTGTGACCATGGATTGATTTTATAGAGAATGGTTTATTTACGAAACGTTTTCTAATTCTATCATAGGTATGATGTAATTCTTGGAAGCCCCTGTGTCAATTAAAATGCTCCACACGCCATGATCAAAACAATTGTTTTGCACTTGTGCTTACATTATTATTACAGATTTTATTATTAACTCTTAAAAACAACTGTACTGTCTCTTTCAACAGTTTATTTTTACATTGTTTCAGTACTGTCTCTTTCAACAGTGTCTTTTTCAACTATTTCATTACTGTCTCTTTCCACAGTTTCTGATTCAACTATTTTTCTTTATTACTGTCTCTTTCAACAGTTTATTTTAACATTATTTCATTATTAACTCTTAAAAACAACTGTACTGTCTCTTTCAACAGTATATTTTTACATTATTTCAGTACTGTCTCTTTCAACAGTGTCTTTTTCAACTACTTCATTACTGTTTCTTTCAACAGTTTTTGAATTAACTTTTTTATTACTGTCTCTTTGAACAGTTTCTGTTTCAATTACATTATTTAAATCCTTATTACAACTTTCAAATTCAACTGGTATTTGAGCATTTGGCATTTTTCTTATGTCATCATGAGCATATTTATATTTTCTATTATTTGTCAGAGACCTGAGCATATATCTACCCCCCTCTAATAATTCAGTTATTTGAAACGGCCCCCTAAACTTTGGACTTAACTGTGTTTGATTGATACCTCTCTTCATTTTTTAACAATACGAAATCTCCAACCTTGCATCCAACAATTTTAGCCTTGTTTTTATCAAATTGCTCCTTGTTATATGTTGCTGCAGCTGAAATATTTTGACCTGCGCGTGTTCTTACTTCTGCCAAGTCGACCTCTTCTACCATATCGCAGGGTGGAAGCAACCCCAACGGGCGAGCAACTTTGCCGATAAACAATTCCAAGGGGCTTGCTTTTGTCACTCGACTAATGCATCTTGACAAAAGAACATTTTTTTACTTTGAATGACAATCCAGCCTCCGTGAGACAATTAAGAGTTATTTGCAACCTTTCCAAAGCCTCACTTTTTGTTGCAGCAGCCACCATTACGTCATCCATATAAACGACAACAAACGTATTTGCAAGGTCTCCAAGTGCTTGCATGACTGTGCGTTGAAATACTGAAGGTGCATTTCTGAGCCCAAAAGGCATTGCCAAAAATTCATATTGCCCGTCTGGTGTGACAAATGCTGGACACTCTACCGATTCTTTGTGCATAGGAATTTGATAATACCCACTTGCCATGTCTAAACATGTAAAATATTTTGCTCCATAAAGTCTGGCTATCTGATCTGATATACAAGTGGCAAGGGATATCTATCTGCTTCCTTTCTTGTTTTTATTTAACACGGGTCGAGGGTCTTACGATCGGGTTTTTTTGTACACAGATCGAGGGTGTTACGACTCGTTGTTTTGTTTTTTTATTTAACACGGGTGTCAATTAATTATATGTCCTGTTTAAGGATTTTTTGTAAGACGCACTGTACTGCACGAATGAGAATTCTTTGCAATTGCGAGGTTTGACCGTCACGGTTTATTTCCAAAATTCAACTAACTGCTAAGTACATTAATTCTTATAACGAAAGCTAGCCCGCCCTATGCCCTAAATGGTTAAATATTTCAGAATTATGGTTTAAGTTTCATCAAAATCGGACGACTATATCATATAGCTCCCATAGGAACAATAAATATATTTAAAAAAAAAATTTTTTTAATTTAACTTTTTGATTTTGTAATTTTTTTTAGAAATTCTTTTTTAATAATTTATAATTTGACAGTTCAAAATAACGTTTTTATTAAAATAGGAAACCGATATCAAGTAGCTGTCATAGGAACTATCAAATAATTGAGCTGCAAATCATCAAAGCTTCAAGTAAATCATAATTTTAATGTTTTCAAGAATATTTAATATTTGCAATAGCTGCAAGGGTATATGATCTTCAGCTTGCCGAAGTTTGCTTCCTTTCTTGTTTTTTTATAAATGTCTATATTATTATATTTGTGTTTTCTTCGCGAACTTGACAACTGGCCACTATGCTTACAACGTTCAACAATATATATACCAAAAGTTGATGAATCTCTAGGGCTGTATACGTAAAAATTATGTTAAGGCAGCGTGATTAGCATTTGACAGTTCCTTTTTAATGACATATTACTTGTCTGCAGCTTTACTAGCTTAGAATAGTTATAGCCGTGCAAAGCTCCTCTATTTTTTTAACGATTTTCCGCTAAATAAGCTGGCTTTTAAAAAAGTAAAACAAACTTTGTTCATCAACTTTTGTAAAATTAACATCTGCACACTTCAAAATTTTAATTTCCTTCGACTGCTATTAGTTATTAACTTTTTTCTATTAGGTCAAGTACGACGTCATTTTTTTTTAGTATTAAAATTAAAAAGGTGCATTATACATTTTTTGTTTATTGTGTTGTGACCATGGATTGATTTTATAGAGAATGGTTTATTTACGAAAATAACGTTGTTTGATTCTTTCATAGGTTTGATGTAATTCTTGGAAGCCCCTGTATCAATTAAAAGCTTTATTTTTCTCTCTGTGATATCCCTTTCTATGAATGGGAGCAGGAAGTTATGCCTAAAAAATGTATTTAATCGTATTCTACTAGATCATCGTCAATGTTCCCACATTCCTCTTCGGCTACTGCCGGGTATTTATTATAGGTTTCATTTGGTGGGTCGTTTTCTAAAGCCAGATGGTTTATCCTCTGGTGTTTTGGTCCTGTATATCTAGCGCTACTACTATTGGGCCTTTTAATCGTCTCTCCCTGATTATTATTACCGTTGGGTTGAATATTTAGGTAAGTGTTTTGAATTGGCCTTGAAAAAGGTCCACTTTCTTGGTTTTGGGTTGGTTGTCTAAAACGGGATAATGAGGGATAAAAGTCCATTGGTTGTGTCGGATCCTGTCTGGGTGTCTGTCTTGGTGGGATTTTATTAATGCTAACGGAAGGAAAATCGGTTGGTCTTGCCCAAAATAAATACTCGTAGCGCATATGCTCTGTATTTCTCGTTCAGTGACGCTGCTACGGTGTTGTCGTAGGTCATAATTGTCTTGTTTATTAGCAGAGTCAGTTTTTTCTCTACTTCGTCATAGTACTGCAGAAGTGTCATGTTTCCTTGACGGAGTGTTGACATCTCCTGTTCTATTAAATATATCGGTTGTTTGTCCGCGTATGTAAGTCAAGCCTGTTAATAATAGCTTTAAAATTTAAAGGCGTGTCGAACGACGAAAGAACCATATCGGCTGAGCCTTTTATTTTGTTTCGGAGAATGCCTAAAGCTTGGTAGTGTTTGGAACTACCATCATATTTTTTTAATACTTTATAGGCGGTATGCGCCGTTTTCCTCCAAGAGACGTATATCTCATAATATAATATCTAACGTTACCTATTATGATTTCGGCATCCCTATGTGTTTCTACTGCCGATATTTACACCACCTAATCGCTTCTGAACATCTTGTAATTTTTGCTCAAAGCGCTTTTCCTGCGCGGCGAGTGCGCTCGCAACTGCGCCTTCTATAATGAATTTTAATTGTTCATTGGTCAATGCCATGTTTGAACTATTTTGTTGTGAACTTGCCGCGGTGTTTAGTTTTTGAAATCTGTCTAACAATTGTTCTATCTACCTAACGCTCAGAATTTTGTTCCTTTTGTATTTAATTTAATCTAAAAAAAAGTTTCCAAACTTGTGCCTTTTTTGTTGACTGTTGGGCCACGCTGACCACGCTGCCTAAAAATATTTATGAAGCGCCTTTGCCATAATGATAAACATAAAAGCCTAAATAAATGTAATATATCTAAAAAAATGTAAAAAATGGATATAAATAAAAATGCGCGAAATGAATTTATTTTTAAAGGCCCAGAACTAGCAGCTTCCAGAGCAGCTAATTCTTAGGGGGTGCAAATCTCCATTTAAACTAGTTCGGCCAAGCTCTGCACGCAAAACGCCCCCCTCCTATTTTTTCTTGAGATGCATCGCCCGGTTAAAGATCTCGTATTTTGGTTTGGTCTGCTGTTGGTTTATATAAATACACGCTGGCGAGTCTAGGCCGATAAGCTTAAAGCTCAGTTGGGTTTAATTTTCTCTTTGGTATGCCCCGATCGCACGCATCATTGCTGATTTATCTTGCACGTGTTTTAATAATAATAATTGAAACCACTTTAATAATAATAATTGAAAACACTTTAATAATAATAATTGAAACCACTTTAATAATAATAATTGAAACCACTTTAATAATTATAATTGAAACCACTTGAAACCAAAAACTTGTATAATATTTCGCTCCCGTTTAGAGTACCCAATATCAAGTACACATTGACCAACCCGCAACTACCATTTTCTTAACTTGCCAACATGTACCTTAAATTTTGGCCGGCATGAGCCCTTTCGTGTTTTCTGTAATAATTTTCAAAATTTCTATATAATCAAATTTGCATTTCAACCTCTATCCCTACACCGTACATAGTTTTAGTTTTTTTTTTTAAATGTCTCTATATTATTTTATTTGTGTTTTCCTCGCGAACTTGAAAACTGCCCACTATGCTAACAACGTTCAACAATATATAAATTACATATAAATTGTGTTAAGGCAGCGTGATTAGCATTTGACAGTTCCTTTTTAATGACATATATCACTTGTCTGCAGCTTAACTAGATTAGAATAGTTATAGCCGTGAAAAACTTCGCTATTTTTTTTTTAGCGATTTTCCACTAAATAAGCTGGTTTTTAAAAAAGTAAACCAAACTTTTTCCTTAACTTTTGTAAAATTAACATCTGCACACTTCACTTTATTGTGTTGTGACCATGGATTGATTTTATAGAGAATGGTTTATTTACGAAACGTTTTCTAATTCTATCATAGGTATGATGTAATTCTTGGAAGCCCCTGTGTCAATTAAAATGCTCCACACGCCATGATCAAAACAATTGTTTTGCACTTGTGCTTACATTATTATTACAGATTTTATTATTAACTCTTAAAAACAACTGTACTGTCTCTTTCAACAGTTTATTTTTACATTGTTTCAGTACTGTCTCTTTCAACAGTGTCTTTTTCAACTATTTCATTACTGTCTCTTTCCACAGTTTCTGATTCAACTATTTTTCTTTATTACTGTCTCTTTCAACAGTTTATTTTAACATTATTTCATTATTAACTCTTAAAAACAACTGTACTGTCTCTTTCAACAGTATATTTTTACATTATTTCAGTACTGTCTCTTTCAACAGTGTCTTTTTCAACTACTTCATTACTGTTTCTTTCAACAGTTTTTGAATTAACTTTTTTATTACTGTCTCTTTGAACAGTTTCTGTTTCAATTACATTATTTAAATCCTTATTACAACTTTCAAATTCAACTGGTATTTGAGCATTTGGCATTTTTCTTATGTCATCATGAGCATATTTATATTTTCTATTATTTGTCAGAGACCTGAGCATATATCTACCCCCCTCTAATAATTCAGTTATTTGAAACGGCCCCCTAAACTTTGGACTTAACTGTGTTTGATTGATACCTCTCTTCATTTTTTAACAATACGAAATCTCCAACCTTGCATCCAACAATTTTAGCCTTGTTTTTATCAAATTGCTCCTTGTTATATGTTGCTGCAGCTGAAATATTTTGACCTGCGCGTGTTCTTACTTCTGCCAAGTCGACCTCTTCTACCATATCGCAGGGTGGAAGCAACCCCAACGGGCGAGCAACTTTGCCGATAAACAATTCCAAGGGGCTTGCTTTTGTCACTCGACTAATGCATCTTGACAAAAGAACATTTTTTTACTTTGAATGACAATCCAGCCTCCGTGAGACAATTAAGAGTTATTTGCAACCTTTCCAAAGCCTCACTTTTTGTTGCAGCAGCCACCATTACGTCATCCATATAAACGACAACAAACGTATTTGCAAGGTCTCCAAGTGCTTGCATGACTGTGCGTTGAAATACTGAAGGTGCATTTCTGAGCCCAAAAGGCATTGCCAAAAATTCATATTGCCCGTCTGGTGTGACAAATGCTGGACACTCTACCGATTCTTTGTGCATAGGAATTTGATAATACCCACTTGCCATGTCTAAACATGTAAAATATTTTGCTCCATAAAGTCTGGCTATCTGATCTGATATACAAGTGGCAAGGGATATCTATCTGCTTCCTTTCTTGTTTTTATTTAACACGGGTCGAGGGTCTTACGATCGGGTTTTTTTGTACACAGATCGAGGGTGTTACGACTCGTTGTTTTGTTTTTTTATTTAACACGGGTGTCAATTAATTATATGTCCTGTTTAAGGATTTTTTGTAAGACGCACTGTACTGCACGAATGAGAATTCTTTGCAATTGCGAGGTTTGACCGTCACGGTTTATTTCCAAAATTCAACTAACTGCTAAGTACATTAATTCTTATAACGAAAGCTAGCCCGCCCTATGCCCTAAATGGTTAAATATTTCAGAATTATGGTTTAAGTTTCATCAAAATCGGACGACTATATCATATAGCTCCCATAGGAACAATAAATATATTTAAAAAAAAAATTTTTTTAATTTAACTTTTTGATTTTGTAATTTTTT